>NC_053406.1:24240683-24448183 GCF_016859285.1 Xiphias gladius | reverse complement strand
TAAATGGAGTTTGGATGTATGCAAATAATTGTAACAATAGCATCATGTGTTATTGGTCAGTAGTATGTTCCCCTTAGGCTGCCGTCCTCTGTCAGACTCCACTGCGCCCCCTTTAGGCTCTGGTTAGATCTGCATCTGCTCCAGGTATTTGTAGGTGGGGTTCTCGTAGCCGTGGTTCTGCATCTTGCTGAGGTGACGTTCCTCTGGCGTCAGCATGGGGTCAACCTGTGAGACAAGACACAAGGCACTCATCGCGGCTGACCTCGACGAGGGCGGAGCGCAATAATCTAATTTGCAGCGCGTGTACCCATGCTCCATTTACCTAAGACATGATAATTAAATGTAAATATGACGCTTGGAATAAGGTGGATAGCAGTTCATCAAGAAAACTGCTGTGTGTGTGTGTGTGTGTGTGTGTGTGTGTGCGTGCGCATGGTATACGCCCTCTGCCCAAATCTCCGCAATGTGCTGCAAATAGCAGGTGGCTCACCTCCACGATGCCGTGACTGATGGTGCCGTATTGCCTCTTCCTCAACAGCACCAGACTGATCACAATCACAGTTGCTATGGCCACCGCGATCACCAGCAAGCCAATCAGTGCGCTGTTCCCGAAGCTGAAATCCTCTCCCAGTGGGCGGTAGGACTCCTAGCGGGCAGGACAGGTGAGGGGAAGATGGGGGAGAGCAACAGTCAGGAGACAATACACGCAAACACCGGTGACCACTGAAGCAATAGAAAGAGACACAGTAAGGTAAAGAAAAACATAAGGCTGACTTGCTGTAGTAACAGCGAAACTGTGCGCACAAGTCAGGTACTTTTCCTACGCTGAATAGACATTCAAATTGCTGTCAATGTGCTGTTTTATGACAACTTCAAATAAAGCTTCTGTCCAGGCATCTAAAAATATACTGTACATGAACCAGTGAACCATTTTTAAAGGGAAATTCAACCTGGGTCTTATTCTCAAATTCTTAATTTCCTTTATGTCCAATGAGCATGGCAACATTAAAAAACTACATTTAACCTCTAACTTTTACAATTTGGAAACTTAACAGTCTTCTTGCGTTTGCCGCTGCTTTTCTAACGTGCACGCAGGCGAATTAAAGAGCGAGCCTCACGTTGGCGTAAACAACCCAGTGTCCGCACGTGACCGCGGCAGATGTCGAGTTGATCCGGAAGCGGATCCGCTATCCTGCGAACTTCGTTTGAGTAGCTACAAGGATTTCCAAGGCTCAACCGTCTGTGCCTGTCTACTTGCAAGCAGACTCAAACGGAAGCGTTTGCAATGATCTCTGTCTCGCGCTACTTCCCCTGATCAATATAGTCCTTGCTGGAACCTGTGTTCTGAAATCCCCACAGCAGAGGAGCTGAGTCAATTATCATCATGATCAATAAGCGTAATGAAAAGATTATAAAATTAGCACCCAGGTGGACACGTACAATATTTTCCCTATAAAAAATATAAGCCACTCATTTATTTAACAGGAAAATAATTAGAGTAATTGCTCATTTACGACAACTGAAATCTGATTCTTCTGTTCTGCAGATAAACTGTATTTTGATTTTAACTGCCAAACAGGGATAATGGAAAATATCACCTTTTTCCCTTCCGTGAAGTCGCTTTTAAACGGGGAACTTAAAATTAACTGGAGGGGATTTGACTCTTAATTCTCATGTTACAAAACCACAGTGAAGCAGGGACAACATCCCTTTTGGCACAGGATCTGTAAGAAATGGTTGAATTGTGAATAGTGCGTACACATGCATGAAATGTGTCTTTGTGGAAGATTGTGTTATATCTCGGCCAATTCGGTTTATGCACACAACCACAGTCACCTACGCTCATCCTCACAATGTAATCTGGGACATATGACGAATCATATGTAGACAGCCAGCGGGGAAATTTTTTTTTTTTTTTTTTTTTTTTTTACTGCTCAGTCTCACACATAAACTGGGAACAATCAGTTTGTGTGGATTCGCATTCTTCATATGAGCTGAGATTTTCAACGTGTACATTCAGATACATTCACATAACAAACATGCGCCCATGCAGAAATAACCAAAACATATTAGCCTGAACAAAAAAAACTTTAAAAACCAAGAGAGGGGATTGGGGGTATGTTGCAACGCTGAGTTTTTTTTTCTTAACAAATTTTATTTCGCAGTTCTCAGCTGCAGAACTGCTTCTTTGCACAGTCCCACACTCCCTCCTTCTTTCATCTTTTCCCCACTTCTGATAGCTGCAGTTCCCCGGAGAGCCCTGTGGAGGTCGCCGCTATACTCACCAGCTCATCATCATGCATAACGCTGACTCTCTCTGCACTGTAAACCACTTCTTTAACATCCAGAGAC
Source organism: Xiphias gladius (assembly GCF_016859285.1). Classification (NCBI taxonomy): domain Eukaryota; kingdom Metazoa; phylum Chordata; class Actinopteri; order Istiophoriformes; family Xiphiidae; genus Xiphias; species Xiphias gladius. The sequence continues at coordinate 24,445,831 of NC_053406.1, read as the reverse complement.
TCATCAATCATCTGTCAACACAGACAGGGGAGCCCAGGTTACACTCACCACAACGTGCGTGTGAGATTGTGTGTGTGTGTGTGTGTGTGTGTGTGTGTGTGTGTGTGTGTCTGTGTCTGTGTGTGTCTGTGTGAGTGTGACAGATAGATGGTTAGATGGATAGATAGATAGATAGAGAGAGAGAGAGAGAGGCAGGTGGAGAACGAGAGGATGTGAATGTGCAGCGAAGTAAACTGTAAGGATTATCTGTGTTTGGGTGATGATACAGTTGGAGCTGTCCCGTACAAACTGGAAAGGGGGGGGGGGTTTGCAAGCATCAACAACAGACTCTCTTCTAGGCACACAGTTAACATGTCTTTCTAAACAGACTGTCAGCCACTCATTACTGAGAGCTCTGATCTGGAGAAGAAGAAGCGCCGTGAGTGGAAGTGGGTGTGTTCGGGAGGCAGAAACGAAACCTGCTGTTTGTAGAGACAGAGCAGTCCAGAGTCTGTTTCCCACATGAAATAATAATTACGGCAGACATTTAAGGTGTCACCACAATTTGTTATTTTAAGCCCCAGATTGCTCCGTCTTAGAAAACTAGCATTCCCAAAAAAAAACGAAAAACATGCATGCGTTCATAAAAACTTGCATAACTCATATTCGCACACACAATTAGCACAGCTTTGCGGTTTGGTGTTGGATTAGCATGCGAAACACAGCACACATTCCGCGGCCAAGCATCGTTTGGAGATCTGTGAGGAGGAATGGCGTGTCTGGCAAAGAAAAGGAGCATGCGATGACCGCCGAACAAAGTGCGGGGTTGATCCGAATGAAGGTCGTTCGGCAGGGGCCAAAGAGAGACACGCAAATAGCCCAGTGAGAGATAGCTGTAACTATGACGACATAGTTCGTGGAATAGTCTGACTCATTAAAAGCTGAACTTAAGAGAGCTATGTGAAAGCGCTGCTGCGTGTACTCGTTTATTTCAATCGTCGGCACCATTGTCTCGGCCCGAGGTTGTGAAATTAAACTGTCGGGACAGCTGTCTGTCACAGAATACAGGATTTAACGCAGGCAATACAATTTCGTATGTTTACACAATTTCTCCTGTGTCTTTGCTTTAACAATGCTGCTCTCAGTTCACGTGTCGAGCAAGTTTGAGAGTTAAAAATGCCTTGAGACACAGACAGAGGGACAACGAAGCTCTTACCACTTTGTCGCTGATCTTGGGATTGCTGTTGATGATCCTCTCCTCGGCGCCTATCAGACCGTCTAAACCTGACATGGCGGAACCTGCGGGAGGCGAAGGACCACAGTGAGTAACGGCAGAGGAGCGCACACCGACAAACAAACGGGGATGGTGGTACTGATGGTGGACAGCTGCACATAGATATCCAGCTCTTCTCCTGACAACTGGCGCCTCAGTCTCCTCAGTGCTCCGGTGACAACAAAGCCCTTTCTTCCATTCAGCACAGTGTGAGCAGTGTGAAGCCGTCATGACGCTGACCCTGCATCTTCCACAAAGGCCCTCTCAAAGTGGTGCTTTGCACGTAGCTGGGATGTCTCTGTAAACATCCGCTTGCGCATATTGACTCATTCAATGAAACCCCCTTTTAAACAATTATGAGTCGTCCTGACATTTTGCATCAGCCTCTTATCTCCAGGTTTAAGGTGCAGCTCCTCATCTACAAATACAGTCATAGTCCCTTGAGATTTTAACATCATTTTTTTCCAAATCGTTTTTTTTTTTAAAAACCCTGAGGGGTTTGAAGTAAGCGGCTAAACCAAAAACTGGGCCAGAGAGTCAAATATGCATGTTAGACTGATGGTTTTGAAACAGGCATAGGCTCTATTAATACACGCGCACCAGATACGCCATGAATAAATGAAGAACTGAGAGGAGAAAGAGCGAGCGAGGCACTGAGGGCAGGGTCCCGAACAATGTACAGCAGAGTCTGGTGTCGGCTTATTGTCTGCCGCTGCTGCTGCTAGTGAGCCGGTGCCAAACGCTTAAGATTAGTACAATTGCCTTTGGATTAAGCGAGGAACAATGATGTGTGTTTACAAGGCTCACTCAGCAGAAGTGACGTTAGGAACTCTGGCAGGTTATCAAATGGTACTGCACTGTACACACACTGTTGCAGCCAGCCACGACGGGAGTGACCTCTGTGGGAGCCATTTGACCTCTCCTCCGCACGGGGTTTGAAAAAGTGCTGAAACAAGCAGTCCATTAATCGACTGCTCGGTCGCCAGAAAAATGTTTTGAAAATTCATCATTCAAGGCAGTTATCAAGCAAACGTGTCAAACAATGTGTCAAACATTTGCTGGCTCAGACTGTTGAAAATGTGAGAGTTTCGTGCTGATTTTCTCTCCTTTTTTTTAAATATTTAAATAAAAAGAAAATAATGGACTGATTAATCCATCGTGAAAATAATCATTAGCTGCAGCACTACCGTAGGTTTGAATGGCAAAATGCAAAATCAACAGCAAATACAGAGGGACAAAGTTCAACGGAAAATAAATAAATAAAGAAAGAAATAATCAACAACTGGTGGAAGGTGTCTGTCTCTATTCACCCAGTAAGAGCACGAGGTTAAGCCCAGATCAGACAAAACAGATGACGTAACCACATCCCTGTCTCAGGTCTTGTAGGCCAGGATGGGCCAATTTAAATTGAGCTGTGGGTCAGCAGGCGGGAACACTGAGCCTCAGACGGGGCCAATAAATCACACAGGTCCAAGAGGAGGGCGACTGATGAGTCGGGGAATAATTAAGCAGGGCGCTTTGTCAAATGTGCAGAGGACGGGATGGCAGCGAGCACACGACCTAAGGGTCTCTCAGAGAAGGGAGCTGGCTGTGACCTGCAGGATCTCTACCAGACCTAGAAGCCACTGTATTTGCTATTCGGCATGAGGTGATAATCCTAGTATGGTGAGAAGCATAAGAGCAACTGAGACCCAACCACGCTGTTCACGTGAGTCATAAAAAAAAAAGCAGAAAATGAACCACCAGATGGCTTCTGATTAAAACACAAATGGGGGGAGAGAGAGGATCCCAAATTGCACCAAAGGGAAAGGAAAAGGAGAGCAGTGGAACAAAACAGTAGATGGGAATGGCTTGGGAGATGAGGGGAGGGCGGAGGCAGAAAAACAAGATGCAACAGAGGCACCAACCTTTCTTGAAGGCACGTGGGGAGTCTGATAGATCGCCTTGGCATTAGAAATGAGCAACAGAAAAAAAGAAGAACAGAAAAGGGGAAGGAAAGAAGAGAGAAAACTTAGGTGAGAAGAGAAAGGCAGGATTATCAAGCTGCGTTAATTGATTAGGAAAAGAGTCCAGCAGGGAAGAGTCTGAAAATAAATTTGAGAGATAACCAAACCGAAAAAAGGGAGCCATTTCAAAATTGGCTGGCTCTATCGAAGCCCTCTGGGGTGTTGGCGTGTGTATGAAATGTTCCTTGGGGATTTACTTGTAATTTTTCTTCCATCTCGCTGGAAACATTCCATCCATCACTTTTTTCTTTCCTTGAGAATCCAATCTTTTGCTTGACAAAGAAGGGAACCATAAATGCCCCCCCCCCCCCCCCCCAGCTTTGGCTCCAACTCAACACAAAGAAGCCTGAGGCTTTGCGCATTTATCTGAACTTTGCTAGTGCCGTGTTGAAGGCTAGGCCACAGGGAGCTGTGCAGGCACAGATAAGTCCAAACCAGTGGCTCCACAGCACATTTTCATTGGCATAAAACCCATTGTAAACCTATTCTCCCTCGGTGTGCGACAGTGCTGGCGTGCCTCGTCGCCCATGTCCTTCAGAAAGACTTTTTGTGTATGGCCTATTGTTCTCCAGTCAGCCATAGTGTTGTACTGGATGCTGCTTGTGACTGTGTCTGAGGCCGGAGATGCTCACCCTCGGGCTCTGAGCGGGACCCCAAGGATGTGACCTGGAAGGGCCGGTAGGGTTTGCCCTCAGACACGGGGACTTCCACGCTCTCCTCTGACGACACGGTGAGATCTGGCTGTGATTCAGAGATGGACGACAGGAACTGGTCCATGTCAGCCTTCTGCTCCTGGAGTAGCTCATCTGTGGAAAAGACAATTGACAGACTATGAGACAGCCTGGCACACGCCAGCACCAGTCAACCTGGGACACGGCAGCAATGAGCAAAATGAGAGTTTCACCAGTTATTGTTAACATTCTCGCTCCAACAGTCAGAGAGCTGCTGCTGCTGCAAGAGACGCCCGTTCCCGTTTCTGCTAACTACCAATTAGTATTTTTCTGAGAGCTATTTTCCATGTAAATCTGCACATCTCCCAACAGGATGCTGCATGGTGAAAGCTGTGACCCAGTTCTGTCACTGCATCCGCTCCACTTTCATCTGCGCTGCAACACCATGCTGTGCGTCCTTTAATGAACCAAAGGAAACAAAAGGAAATAATAAAACGTGCCGTTCACTGGAGATGAATACGTCCCAAACACAGTTCAGTGCTGGTGAGCAGAGACCCTTAAAAACAGGGAGTAGTGGCTGTATTAAATTCCCCACCACAAATTCAGACTGAGAAAGGTACAACATTTTTTATCTCTGTCTCTGATAATAGGTCTACTGGTCTCCTATTATATTTGTGTTTCCCTTTGCACAAAGAGGAGACTTTTTTTTTTTTTTCAGTGTGCACCAGATATGAGAAAAAAATATCACCGCAGGCCAGAGGAAATGTGATGTATTGGCTTCATCCGTCTGGCACGTGTGAATTCCATCACTGTTTTCATTTCCACTTCATTCTTATTAAGGCACACTGTCCCTCCTCCAAGCTGCCCGGGGGCCTTTGACCGAGCGCGACTCACCAATTTCATCCTGGATCTCCTCGGCCACATACGGTACTTTGTAGAGCAGAGATAGACTCTGGTTCATCCTCTCCTCGATCACACGCAGGTGGGTCATCACCTGTCGTTGGGAGCAAACACACACACACACACAGGGCCTCATGTAACCAACCATCCTGCCGTATTTTTATGGGGACGTCAAAGTGGAACCGCTCCCGTGTGTGGAGATGATGTTTTTTATTCCCCAATCCTGGATAATTCGTCAACGAAGACAAAACAATGAAGTTTTTGATATTACAATGTTACCATCTAGGACTGTAGCTTACAGTTATTGTCATTTTAGAGCAACCTTTTAAAATCTATAAGTCTATAAATCTATAAAATACAAAAAAATAAGGACGAATGCCCATAGTAAGTTCCCTGTGTGTTGTCCTCCAATTGCTTACTTTGTCTGAACAACATTTAAAAACACAATGGGATTTGATTTATAATGATATAAGGTAAAGAAAAGCTGGAAAGCCTTACGCTGGAGAAGCAGGAATCTTTTTGATAAATTCTCGTCATTGGTCGAAATTGTTACTGAATAATTTTCTGGCATATGACAAATCCATTAGTTGAATAATCATTTCCACACAAGTCCAGTGAAAACAAATGACAGAGTGAGTTCCCAACTATTAGTGTAAAATGTTCATCCCGACAGTTTTTATCTAAAAGCTCACATTAATGAACCAGAATATATACTCCTATCCCAGAAAATCCCCATGTAACTCGCCCGTGTGTTTATCGTCATTGGCGAGGTGACAAGTTTTGTCACCTAACGGCGTCTCAGGGAGGCTGTGTTACACGGGACAAACGTGGCGGTGCAGTCAGATAACACGTATGAGAAGATTAAGATTCATCCTCAGAAATAAAGGGTTTAGCAGGAGGAGAGGATTCAGGGCCACCGCAAAGAGGACGACAAAAGAGGAAACAACACCGATAAAGGAGACAGCAGATGATGAAGATGTAGCTTGGTAACCGTTGCCTCGACGCCACATGTGCAAAAAAGCTATAACAAAAATCTTTTTTTTTTTGGTTAATCAGTACAACCAACAAACAGACTTTAAATTTTAGTCAAATTTAATGAACGACTATTCACTACAAATTCGAGAACAGACAGCAAACTGTTCTCTCCCCAGAATATGAGTGTACCGAGGGAAAAGAGTCGTTCGTGTTCACAAATTTACACAGAACTGTCAAAGACATAGCAGAAAGTGTTCCTGGTAGAGAGCATATTTTTCTTAAGATGAACTCAGACTCGCTCACAGCCAGCCAACTTGCAAACATAAAACAAGTTGCTGCATGCAATATTCACATCAACCTAGAAGCTCTGAACTGACTTGACAGGATCTACTGCCTGTCAGTCCCAATGATCACCCCTATATCACAGTCTGGGTTAAAAAAAAAAAAAAAAGCAACCAAAAAAAACAAACTTTTGATCAAACAGATAGAAAACTTTGTGCATTCTAAAAATTCTCCTGCCACTTTCATGGTTTCTACCCACAATATGATATTTAGAGAGGAGAAATATTTCCACATTTCTGCTGCCAGATTGGTTGGCAGAATATGAAAACCTACCAGCCACTGAAAAAAAAGCCGACCAGCTCTTGGCAGGTAACTGGTGTTTATTTCCCACTACGACGATCGTCTGTTTTAATCTTCCAACATTTGGCTGCAGTGCACCGGAGCCAGCAACAGATGGCAATAACGCGCCTTTCTCGTTAAAGGCAGGCTGCAGCCCCCGTGGCACCTTCCTGTGCATGTCTGACAAACAATCCTCATCGTAAAGATTACACGTCCCGGTGTTGGAGTGCATCAGACAGCCTCGACTAGGCTAGACAGGTTTTGGGGTTTTTTTTTTTAAATAAAAACATATAACCTTGATCCCAGAAAGTCACACAACACGGTTATATAAAACACAGCAAGCTTGGTGTTTACCGAGGATTGTTCTTGTAATGCACTTCTGAGTCACATGTCAGATCCTCAAACAACAAGCTGCAAAAACCGGAAATAAGAGATTTGAAGCTGCTGCTGAAATTGGCTAAGTGAAGAAATAGACAGTGACCAGCCTTGACATATAAATACTGTGAGAGCGCAACGATACAGATTGGCTTCTCATGACTGAGCACAGAGGCCCAACACTTCCAAGATCCCACGATTTATCTAAATAGCAACCCCCCGGTCTTTCCCCCCCCTCCTCCCTATGTTGTTTCATCCATCCGCCGTGTTAACTGTAATGGTGGAGAATCACTATAAATGGTGTCGAAGGGCGCTGAAACGCACAGGCGAGTACATCTAACAGAGCTGCTTCCAGCCAAATCCCTGCGCAGCGGCTCAGAGTCCGGCATTACACAAGACCTGCGCAACGTTAATCTTCGGCTGAGGCTTAAGTGAATGAAACACCCGCCCTCCCTCCGTCAGAGCCTACTCACTCCTCCTGGGCCTCAACTCAGAGAAACGCACGCTCTTTCTACCTCCTACACGCTTAGGAACGGGAGAGAGAGGCTGAGGCATCATTATCCCTCCCCCTGTCGGAGCAGAAACCGGAGGAGTGTGAGATCTTGGGGTTAGTCCGCATGAGGTCAAAACTGGCCGAGGAAGGAGCTACCAATTAACCAAACTGAACTATACAGACCTGAAGGACTACACAGTTGATAAATGATTAACTGTATGAATCAGAGATGAGTTATTCTAACAAAAATGCCAAATATTTGCTGGTTCCATTTCCCCTTCTCAAATGTGTGGGTCTGATGCGTTTCGCTGTTTCACATCCCTGTAAAATGCATACTTTGGAGTTTTTTGACTGTTGATTGGCTAAAACAAGCAACCCTGAAGACGTCCCCCTTGGGCCCTGGGCACTTGCGATCCTCAGGGATAGAGAAGACTGACCTGTGACTTCATCTGAGCAGCCTTCTCAGGATCCACCGCCAGGACGTGCTGGTAGTGGCGGATGGTGTGCTGGCGGTCCTTGTTCTCAGCACGGATGTATCGTCTCAGGGCTTGCAGGATGCGGTGGGGCTGAGGGGGATGTACAGCAGGAAGAGGAGGGGTGGTTAGCAGCGTCGGATGGCTAAACGCAGCCTCATAACCATTTTTTGTGCTGTTTTACATCTCTTCTAATTTTACAGTTATCGATCAAATGATTTCAAGTGACGTTTACTGTTCTCATCCCCTTTAAATGTTGCTGTTCAAAAGATTCATATTTCACCATGTTCTGGTTAATTTTAGATAATAAACCTCAAAATGGCGAAACAACGAGGGTCAAACCCTCTTAGCTGGGAGCCCCTCATTAGACATGAACACACTTTGTGCCACATGAAAATCCCCTCTCTTTCCCTCTTCATCTGGATACGACCGAACAGAAGGAAGACGAGAACGTCGCGGTCAAATGCGGGGTGCAAAGTTATGACATGACATAAAATCTTCCGCAGCACCTACTGAAATAGCGTCACACCGCAGACGATGCGGCTATCCATTTTGGAGGTGTAACAGCAGCAGGATAAGAAGCTGCTGCGCTCAAGTCGGGCATTGGAAATGAGTGCAAAATAAAAAATATCTCATTCGATCCTTTTTCGGGTAGTGAGACCAACACTGGTGGTGACAGAGAAGACCAGCACCTGGCAACAGAGTATCAGACTGTGTGCTGGCAACAGGATCAAAAGACTATTAGATAAAAGGAATTAAGAAAAAAAAACACGACACAGGGATTATAGCTGAAGGTTCAAATGTGATTGACTTTGTGCTCATGGAGGGTTTTGGTATGTGTGTTTTTCTGGCTGTACTAATCCATTCTCCTCATGATGAATTGAAAGTTGGCAGAGGGTCTTTTGACAGGATATAAGATTAGCCACAGGCTAAGTAGTGTGCGTGTGAGGCCAAGCGCGGTCTGACAGACGTGTGTGTGTGTGTGTGTGTGTGTGTGTGTGTGTGTGTGTGGGTGTGTGTGTGTTTGCACATCGACTGAGGGGAGGAAAAAGTAAAGGACAGATGGAGAGGATAAAAGATGCACTAAGAGGCCGGTGTGAGGTGTTTACCCTGGGGGGGTCGGCCTGCAGGGCAGCCAGGTAGTTCTCCAGGGCCAGACGGCACCGGTCATTCAGCATGGCCTCCACCCGGGCGAGGTGAGTCTCCACCAGCTGCTGCTTCTCACTGGCTGCCTCCTCCTCTAGGGACTCCACCATGGCTTGGAAGTGCTATAAGCAAAATCCCAAGTATATATAAATATGTGTATGAACCATAAACAGCATGAAACAACAGAGCTCATTCAGTTTCTATTTAAAAAAAATAGAAAAGCTCTCGATTTCACTCATGTCGCCTCTCAGGCTCGTCAAGGGAGCTAAGGACTCATTTAGAACAGCTGCCCATTCAGAATGTGCCCTAATTTAGCCTTAGAGTGGTACAGACAGAGCAGCCAGGGAAAAGAGATCTTTAAAGGCACAGGGAGTCAGGGACCCAGTGTCTGTGAGCAGTCACACCATCCCCCAAACAAAGGGACAAAAGGGGGGACGCCCAGGGGGAAGGATCAGCGTCTTACCTGGAACAGCGTCTGCCTCTCAGCCTTGGGCAGGTTCTTAGCCTGGCGATCAGCCTCTTCCCATTCCTTTCTCAGCTGGAGGGAGTGAGACACGGACAGGGACTGTTATTAAAGCAAGAGGTCCACAGGTTTGACCCCAGACACAGCTCAGGTGTGCGGGGAGAAAAAAATAAAAATAAAAAAGTCTTGTTGAACTACAGTGAAGTCTCTACTGCCTGTGTTCGCTAAAAATTAGTAAAAAAAAACAAAAAACAAAAAACAAAACAAAACAAAGCCACAGTCACTGTACAATGGTAAGAGACCCTTAAAGTATGACCTTGCTCCTGGACATATTACTGCATTAAAAGTTTCTAATTTTGAGAATTTAGTGAACCAACTGACTTGCACATATTTCTGGCCCCGAATTCTCTCGGGTCACAGCTACTCTCAGCTGCAGCCAAACAAGCTGAAGAGACTTTTTATCCTTAGTTCAACTACACATTTTCTTATTTGGGCTCTTAAAAATATACATGCCGGTCGAACGTTTCAACATTCTTCCAATTCTACTGCGAAAACAAAGGCAAAATAGGTCACAAACAGCATCACAGTTCCTTCTTAGTGAGGAAAATCAGTAGAGGAACGCAGCTTTCACCTCACGAGCGCCCTCTGTGAAAAGAGACAATGTCGTATTCCTTTTGAAAATGTAAAGTTTGTCACCAGGCATAATTGAGAGTGCTGCTTTGTGTTGTAGGATCAAAAGCACATCATTTAGCATCTTCTTCAGATAGCCAGACGGATAATGTGTAATGGTCATATTGTAGGAGGAGCACTAAAGGTCTCACTTATTGGCTCTTTAATTAGGGAAGCGGTGTCCTGATTCGACCTGGTAACTCACCCTCTCCATGCGATTGCGGTGCCTGATCTCCAGCTGCTCCTTGGCCCTCTGGAAGCGGCTGTGCTCCTTGTCATCGGCCGGGGTCTCGAAGTAGATGTCCACGTCATCGGTGGGCTGAGGAGTCGGGGGCGAGGCTGCAAATTCAGAAACAAACGGTGAGCGGACGGGGCTGCAAAGCGACAACCGGTGCAGACGAGACATGCACAGAAACAGACAGGCAGACCGGCTGATCCAGCCAGACACAGGTAGGCAGAGAGACTAAGAGAGACAGACAACTGGGCACGGAGAGAGAGAGGGAGGGCAGAAAGTGGAATGCCGATTGGAGTTGGACAAAAATCCTCACAGAGGCACCCCTCTCATTGGCGTTCCTCCATCCTCGGTAACGCTGATAAATTTAAGGGAATCTGACAGTCTTTCCTTTTGAATTCCTTTCATCTTCCCATCGGCTTTCTGTTGACAGGTCGCGTGTCAAACATTAATAGAAATATCTCCGTGTGTGACGGCTGGGTCATCCGGGGCGAGGCCAGAGGGCTCTGTTCTGGGTTCCTTGCTATACAGTCACGCAGGACTCACTCCCCGCATCGCTGCGACTCACCAAAACAATAATGCTCCAGGCTCGCGAACAGAAAAAGACCTCGTCGTTTCACCCCACCGTCAAAAACACTGCGCACGGATTAATGGATTAAGACATATTTCCTACTCCGAACTTTACGGCATCAGACTCTGAAGTCATTTTATTTTTTGAAATGCAAAAGAAAAATCCAATTGGTTTTGGCCATGAACTGCGTTGAACTAACAAAAAAAACCAAAAAACAAACAGAAGGTGCCCGATATATCTGGTGGACATGTGCTAGTGGGGTTCGCATAAAAGTAGTGGCAGTGCTCTGTGAGCAGACAGACAGGTGGACAGGTTGTTGACAGGCAGGCAGATAGAAGCACGAACAAATGGCAGGATTGGACAGTGACAGGCAAACAAAGGAGGCAGGAAACTCTACAAAGTGTGTTTGAAGTTAGCATGCATATTGATGAGCAAAAAAAAAAAAAAACTGCTGAAGTGAAACTGAAAGCCATATTTTTTGGATTCTTTTAACTTAAATTTGAATTTTACTTGTGTTTCAATATTAAAAAGCACCGGGAAAGTCTTGGGATACCTGTAGTGACCACTAATAATTTTCTTTAATAAAAGAAGTCAAATTTCTCAAATGTTCAATGTTGTCTACACACAGGCAACTGTACAAGAAAATGTGCCTAGAGAAAACACACGTCTAAAATTGGCAAAATTGTGAGTAAATAAGGAAATCTTGAGCAAACATTAAACATGAACTTTCCATATTTGACAGACAAATTTTAGTTGGTACCAAAAAAGTTGCCTGATAGTTCTGGAATGAACAAACTGTTCTCTCAAATATAGATATCTCTGTAGGCTCAGACTCTGTCCAAAATCTTATTTAAGTATTTTATTACAAATGAAACCTAATTTAATAAAAATTTTTCCGTCTATATGATCGTTATATGACTGTTAACATCGAAAATTTCAACAGTACCAATTTAGTAGCGCAATAATCGAAACTAATGAACCAGCCCATGCTGCAAATGAAAACGTTAAGCTCAAAGATCTATTATGCGATTACAAATATCCTGTTTATTACTAAAGAACCGGGTTCTAAGTCACATTTTATTCAGAGATTCAGCGCTCAAACTATCAACTGATTAATCTATTGACAGAAAATTACTCAGCAACAATTTCAGTATATTGTTTAGGGTATTCATCAAGCAAAGCTAGCAAACAAAATCTGCTTCCAGCTTCTTCAATGTAAAGCTTTTGTACTTTTCCTCGTTTTAAAACATTGTAAAAATAAATATCTTTGGATTGTGAACGGTTACCTTGAAAAAATAACTAATTTGAACATGTCATCTTTGGCTCTAGGAAATTGTGATGAATATTTTTTCAGTATTTCCTGACATTTAGGTTTTGAGGTTTAGGCTAAACAATTCATTAAAAAAATAAATGACATGCTATAATACTGAAAATAATGGCTCATCAGCCAGTAATCGTAGCTGCAGCCCCTATACATATATTTCAGTGGAATAATAAAACAACAGAGAATGATTTTGATGAGTGAACGCAGTTGTTTTGATTGTTGTGATGGAGGTGACATGGTAACAACAGCTGTAGTATTGACGATGAGTGAGAGCTGAAGGCTGCAGAGCAGCTGTTCTGCTCACACGTCAATGACAGACTAAACCTATATTATCCCTCAATTTTTTTCAGCAGAGAGTCTGCAGCCAAGACACAGAAAGAGAAAGAGAGAGGGGGGCGTTTTAAAACCGGCCTCTGTCACATGAGACTTACTCAGGCGCTTGCACACGGCCATGCAGTACTCCTCTGAGTCGAAATTGTTGCGGTTGCCGGCACAGCCCCCGTATATGAAGCGCACACACTTCCCCTGGCTCATGTCGAAGTGCCAGCGGGGCATGGAGGCACGGCAGGGGCCGGTCTCAGCCTCCAGGGTGCACACCGCTGCCAGGGGACAGCTCGTTAGATCATCTGGCCACTAGGGGCAGCACTTAATTCCAGTCTCAGCTACAAACACTCAGAAAACAACCATCAAACACTCCTTACTGCTGCTACATCTGCAAATAGGATTAAACAAAAACAATGAAGGTATGGAGGAGCAACTCCTTTTTGTATGTTATGAGCAGGATTTAGGAGCAGTGTGGCTACAAATAAGGCAGGATGATTTGTCCTTGTACTCTGATAAAGCAGAACAGTGTCTGCTGAGACATGAAGAAAGGGGTGAATTGCTGATCCATACACTTACCTAATTGCAGCTTGGCTGGGATTCAAGCATAACTGAGTATAGTTTAAAAGTTGAAAAGGTTTGATTATATTTAAGTGATAGGCAAAGTGCCAATAAGGGAGAGAGAGAGACAGAGAGAGAGAGAGATAAGGGGGGATTGTACATTTTAATGTAAAACAAGTCATTACAAACCTTTGACTTCCTGCAGAGTCTGGTCCTCAACTTGGCTCTCGGACATTTTGCGGCCCTCCTCCCTCTCATCCTCGTCGTCCTTATCCGCTTCCTCATCCTCATAGACGTAGTGGTACTCATCTTCCTCCTCCTCCTCCTCATCTTCGTCCTCGTCCACGGGCTCCTCCTTTTGTGTGGGCTGCTCATCGGCCGGTGTCTCACTGAGGGAGGGGGAGGAGGCGGAGATGAATGAGTGAAGGGTAGGAGGCCGGGAAGGGGAGTGATTTATCACACAAGGCAGAGCAGCTGCCATAGGTCAGTGTCACAAGGCTTTAATTCATCCAGATGGCCAGTAATACCTGTCCCTCTTGTACGGATATATTACGGATATTACGCCCGCAATATTTCAAAGACATGCGATGATCATGAACTCGACCACACACCGTCCCAGACCTTGCCCTCCTCCCTTTTACAACTGCTCACCTCTCCGCTACGGCGTCCTCCTCATCCAGGTCGGCCTCGTCGATCTCCTCGTCCTCTACCTCCTCATCTTCGTCGTCCTCCTGGGAGGGCAGGGAAGGCGGGGCGGACTCCCCGGTGCGAGAGTGGGGGCAGCACACGTACTCGGTGCCGTGGAACTTGTCGATGCCGCAGGGCAACAGCATGCCGTAGCTGTGCAGCACCATGGAGCTCTTGGCACAGGCCTGGCAGGGTTAGAGGAAGGGAGCTAGTGACGAAATCTACCGGACACGGCGCAGGGCTCCAGACGGGTGAAGCCGCTGTGGTATCCATGCTTCTCACTACCTTGAAGTATCAACTTCAACAGCTTTGACACGGTGTTATTTGTTTGACCTTTATTCATCAAGGCAGAGTTAAAGGACAACTCCCTGCCAGATGGAGGAGCGTGTGAGTCACGGTGGGAGGAAACAGCGCGAGTTAAATTAATTCAGTCACTTGTTATTGTCGACATGCTGCAATCCGTCTCTCCAATTTTGTTTTTCCTGCATTTAAAAACGTTTTTTAATATTTTTCAAATCGAGAAAATCCATTTAAACTGATTTTTCCCCATTATTTATTGCTTCACACATCAAAAGTGTGTTTTCTGCTGAAAGAAGACACCATTCATAGCAGTTTACGGTAAATGTTGTCCTCTTGTCCCTCTAAGCAGTTAAAACACAACTAACAGGTCGATTACAAAAAAAAGTTTTTTTTGATGACTTCTAGTCCCTTGCTGTTACCTGACATGGTAACAGATCTATCCACTTACACAATGTAGACGTACTGATTTGATAGCTAGTCCTCTTGTCACATGCCGACTAGAATGATTAATGGGCCACACCTCAAAAAAGTCACGTAGTCCCTCTAACTGATTTGCTATTTTTCAGCAATGCTGGGCTTCATGTAGCAGCTAGGAGGTTTCAGAGTTCAGAGTACAACCTCAGATTAACTGACGGCTGCTGAGAAACTCCCCTGTAGCAGTTGAGGATTAGCTGCCCTGCTTAAGAACATCTCAGCGGCAGTTGGTAAGGGAGGGATATTGTTTTTAAATCATTTTTCTCCTTCTCACCGGTAAGATTTATTACTGCTTGGCCGCAACAAGTTTGTTATCAACTGCAGATCGTTTGTGCCTCGGGGCGTCACCCTATCTAAGGCTGCAGACGCATTTGTAAAACACGGCAGGGAGGAGCGAGAGTCAGGAAGCATGAGGCAGGGAGAGACGCAAACAGAAGCTTGACAGGCTCAGCGAGCTGCTGCTGTTACTGTCGTGGTCAAAGTGCCCCCCCCCCCCCAGGGCCAGCTCTGGAGCTGCCCGGGGGGGGATTAGTCGCATTACAGCCACAACGCTAATCTGATTAGGAGCTGAAATGTGAGTGCTCCCAGTCAGCCTGTGATAAGAAGGCCTCGGAGACTCACAGAGACAGGTGAAAAGATATTAGGGAGGGAAGAGGAAAGATTGGGAAGTAAAAGTGTGACCAGTATGGCAAGGAGAAGGGACAAAAAAGGGGACTCTCAAATTTTCCTTTCTAAAAGTTGAGCCGATGCCCACGGGACTTTTCTTTTCCATTGCTCTGCTATCTCTAAGATACGGCCTTCCCGCTGTTTCCCGTGAAGTAATTCCTTCCTTACCTCTTTGGCCACGCCGTGCCACTGCTGATGGCTGACGCACATGTCCATACGCTCCTTGTGGTAGAACTTGCACTTCTCTGGCACCAGAAGCACGTCACTCACGAACTCGCCCACTGTAACAGCAAATCACACGGACCAATATGCCCGTTAGTCATACCACCAAAAAAAAAAAACAGAAAAAAAAGAAAAAGAAAAGAAATCACTGATCACTGGTCTACAACGCTGCCAGGGTCCGAAACAATAAATCATCTACTGGGACTAAAAGTGGAATAGCAGATGAGATGAATGAAACAAGAGGCATGATTCAATAATTCATGGCTGCCTGGTCCTTTAAATTTCACTGTAATTTCATTACACTGATATAACAGAAAGGGTATCTGACACTTGAACATCTTTCCGTGCACCTGAATCCGCGAGGGATTCATCCCTTCTCGACAGCAACATCTGTCAATCTGCAATCAACACGGGCAGTGGAGAAAATCAGGTTTCATACTGTGACACTTTTGAGGAAGTCGAGACTCTTACTGCACGTCAGTGATATCATCTGCTCGATGAATTCAATGCAGACATGTTTTATTCATAGAACGAGCCGAGAGAAGGAAAATTGGGAAAAATAATAGACTTGAAATGCATCTTGTGAATTCCTAGGAATGGTTCCAGCTTGAAAAACCATGTGCATGTAAGCATATGGTGCAGGGGTCATTAGAAAGATTAAAAAGGACAGCGCCTGCCGATGGGCCGACGGTGCGGCGAGGCACTCAGGTAGAAGCACTGCCAGAGAGAGAGGGAGGGGTGAATGGAAGGTTCAGGGCAAAGTCCAGGCAGCGATCAGAGTGGTGGAGGAGTGGGTGGATTAAAAAACCAAAAAAAAACAAAACCAAAAAAAAACAAAAAACAGAAAAATGAGGGTAAAAAAGGTTTCAATGCAAGGGCTGGGAGCCTTCCTACAAGCGCTCATTTAGTGGTTTGCCATGACCTCGGCCTGAGGCAGAGCTGCCGGAGCACTTCATACGAGCCAGGCGAGGCAGGCCAGCAGAGGGTGAAAAAGCAGTGTTTTGGAAAATGAGAGGGTAGGATAGGAAGAGGAGAGAGCTGGAAATAGCAGAGGACTCAGCAGCTGCTTCTCATCTCCGCCCAGGAGGTACAGTCACCCCCCCCCCCCATTACAACACTCGAGTATTACATTTACTCGAGTACTGTACTTACGTGCAGTTTTCCATGTTATCATTAGCTCTGATTAATAGGTTTGTTGTTAAAAAAAAAAAAAAAATTATCAACAATTCTGATAATCAGTTAATTATTATGGTGAAAAAGCTCAACATTTGTTGGTTCCAGCTTCTCAAATTAGTTTTTAAATAGAATATAGCTGGGTTTTGGACTAAAACAAGTAATCTGAAAATGTCACCTTTGGTTTTAAGATATTGTGACAGGTGTTTTTCTGACATTTTAAAGACTAAACACTTCATTCGATCTTATTCTACCACTTCTAATTCACTAGATTTTTAAAAAGGTAATATTTACTTTTTATTGCATTTATTTGACAGCTGTAGTTTCTATGCAGATTAAGATTTTAAGAGATATGTTTAAGAGATATGTTTAAGACATGACAATGCATTCTTATAGCCTGTCTAAACTACGCACAGTATATTAAGCGGTTTAAATTAGGTGTAATATTAAAATAGAATAAAGGAATAGGCTAATGCAATAGAATTGCATAGAATAACTGTGAAAATAGCCATTGTGCATAATGAGTGCTTTTACTTTTGATATTTTTTTGGAATTTGCTGAGGATACTTTTGTACTGCTCTTTTACATAAGTAAAATTTTTAGTGAATGACCTTGACTGACTTTCTCATATAGTAAATTAACTTCTGCTTAGGTAAAAGGATCTGAAAATGTCTTCTTCCACTGGAGCCCTCCTCTCTCCCTTTAACTTCCCCGTCGCTTAAAATCCGGAGGAACAGAGTGAAGCTGAGAGAGGTAGAGAGAGAGAGAGAGAGCTCACGGAAAAGCATCCTGGCTCCCAGTAACCCTCAGCTCCAAATCCTGCACACCGGATGCTAACTGATTCATTCACTCACACACACCATCTCTTCATTTCATCCCCCCCCTCTCTCTCTCTGTGTCCCGTTCTCTCACGCTCACAGGTTGCTTTGGCTGCGAGGTGGAGTGGGCTTCAAGCAGACGCTGTAGTACGCAGTCACACTGCAGTGGGTGATGGATGGTGGTGTTTGTAGAGCAGCTGTGCCTCGCAAGCACTCCCCGCTCTTTGTGTTCCGAAGTGTGTGTGTGTGTGTGTGTGTGGCTGTGCAAGTGTGCGCATGAGAGCATATATTCCTCTTTCTCTGTGACCTCCTCTCCACGTACTCTATTCAGCCGCCTTTCCTTTAACCTTCCGTCTATCTGACACCCACACTAACGCTCTCTAGTCCCCAGACTGGCTGCACTACAGGCATCTAGGGAGCGTGAAGGTAAGAACACACTCAATGTACCAATGATACCGTGGGCACGGGGAGGTGCTAAATTCAAACAGGCACCAACCGAGATCCGCTTGTTGACAACAAGGGTCTTGTGTTTCAAGGGATTTCCAGAGGAACCCTGCTGTAATCAGATTTAGTGCAATCAGTATGGGATCTAAAAATACACGACCAATTAATTGTGAGATATATTATCATGTGTAAGTGAAGAGTCTGAGCTAGAGATGGGAAAGCGGCATTATGTGCTTCTCAGATTGTAATCATTCAAAACACTGAGTTTTTGCACTGGTGACAAACATTAAAGATGTCAAAAAATATAT
Organism: Xiphias gladius; assembly: GCF_016859285.1. Taxonomy (NCBI): domain Eukaryota; kingdom Metazoa; phylum Chordata; class Actinopteri; order Istiophoriformes; family Xiphiidae; genus Xiphias; species Xiphias gladius. The sequence continues at coordinate 24,427,686 of NC_053406.1, read as the reverse complement.
ATTGTAAAATTATTAATTTTAAATTATAAAACATGAATAACTTAGATGTAGTTGTTGTCTAGTGTTTGGTCTTGTCCATCAGCTCGAGATTGATATCGGGTTCCAGCCTTGGACTTTGATTCTTTGGCAGCGTGGCCAGTCTTACGCTTATATTTACATCACAGATCGTGCCGTTAAAGTGGAAGAAATCTGATCCGCCACCTTGAAAGGCTTACATGGAGGGGATGTGACTAAAGCCAGGTTGGCGTTACATAATGTAAAGAACATTTGCATTTAAGTTTGACTTCTAGGACACACAAAGAACTTTGCCATTTGCGGCAAATGTTCATCATTTTTAACCACAGGCAAAACCTAAGCCTTAATCAACGTTAATCCACTCGCCTAAGCCTTACCTTTATCTTACCTTTGAAATAGGTTACATTTGTGATATTGTCACACAGTCTTCTAACTGTGAAGGAATATAGTCAGGCTTTCATCCACAACAATGTGTACCAAAGTTCAGGCTCTTTTCAAAAACATTTTCAGCAGTGAAGCAGTGCAAACTGCAGGAGGTGTGGTACTCTGAAACAAACCTGAGTTTGTATCCATTATCAGCTTATTCACAATCACAAGACCAAGCCCCTCTGATAATATCAGAAGTTGTCATTGTGTGCCCTACCCTTTTTAAATCAACAGGCTTAGTCAACAGGAAAAGCAAAGTATGTGTCGCGTCTGTAGAAAGGCCACTTAATATATTCCACCTCTCATCTAATCACAGCCTTGAAATACTTTTTTCTTAAAAAGCCTACGAGAAAGAGCAGAGCAAAGAATATGCCTCAATATGCCTGAAATAAATGTGATTATTGTAGAGTGTTGCTGATAGCTACCGACAGCAAAAAAAGAACAACAAAGTTCCTGAGTTTTTAAAGATCCTCATTAATCTGTTTACCCAGAAAAAAAAAAAAAAAAAAACAAAAAACTTTTCTTTGCTCACATGCTCTTTTTTCGGCAAGAAGTTGCTGCAGTCACTGTTACCGCAGCAAATTTTGCCCCTCAATTTTCAATCGCTGTGCGTCTGCCATGCACACTAACCAACACCCAGGTCCCACATCAGCCACTGACTGCTCTCACTGTTCCCGACAAAATTAAAAAAGTCTCTTAAATAATCCTCTGCTGTTTGACAAAGACATCATGCTGCAAGGATTAGAGTGCCATGGAACAAAAATCACATTCATTTGCATAGCCATTGTTTGGGGACAGGAAACACGGAGGGATTGTGGCTCTACGTCTGAGCCTGTGCATGGAGAGGTGGGATACAGCAAACCCCATCTCTCTCTTTTTACACTGAGCTCCCTCCTTAGCACTTGCATTATTCATATAAACCTATTAACTTGACACGATTGCTGGTCTGGCCATTTTAATCATATCCTTCAAGCTATAGCCCACCTCCCTTTGGTCTATTTCCTTTTCTTTTCAATTCGGCCATAATTAGTGTACACTGATGAATATACGGCACAACCCCTAATGTCCACGTCTCTGGAACACTATGTGAAATCACAAATAATGAATAATTCAGCAGCGCTCGTCACTGAACTCGACACGCTAGGGGAGGCCTGACAAATTATGGACTGGCGAGGTGAGGCGCGGTGAGGTGGCAGAGTCACGCCACGGCTCGTAGCATATGATCGGAGCCCTCCAATTAAGCCCCTAACATGCTCCATTACATAATTAAGCAGTAACCCTCTCGATAGCCTCCTTCTCTTGAACACCTTATGTTTATCTTTCCTTCTCCATCTGTCTCTGTTCCTTCTGTTCAGGCTCCTCATTTGCAACCCGGCAGAGCAGCGGAGAAGGCCTCTGTTATTTGATGGGCCATGAGTGTGCGGACCTTTAACAAGGATGACAAACACGTGCACAAACAAGCAATGAAGCTATTTAATTACTCTGGAAGAAGTAATGGGTTGGTTTCGGTTAAATGGCAGTCACTGCACTGTCGCTGAATCATAATGAGAGGTCCTGGGTTGTTGATTGATGCAACAGACGGCCACTGTGAACACAGGAGGACAGAGGCTATCAGGTGTGGCCGGTGCACAGAGAGAAACAGCCTCAGGATGTAAGATGAGAGCAAACTGGGGGAATTTTGGAGAACCTCTCTCATCTGTATTCCTGTCTCTGCCACTGAGAGGCCACTCCAGTTGTGTTGATTGCTGTCCCATGAATTTCCCAAAAGCCTCCTCTCTGCGTTTGCCAAAAACGCTCTTGAATGGTAGCCCATTTCACAGTCCAGTGCAACTGCTAATGGCTTTTTCATCTCGGAAAGCGGCACAACTCAATCAGCAAGAAGGTTTTGGACGGAGGAAGGATGCCGGGATATGTTAGCCGCATAGAGGAAGTTGGTTTTTTCCCTCCTGACGTAGCCGGACGAGTGCAGGCAGGAGACCTGTTTCAGATCTTTATTTCTCTGTTATTGCAGTCCTCAGAGGCAGCAGGAGTCGTCTGTGTTTTTGTAAGTCGGGGGGTACAGACGCATGTGGCCTGCAAAGTCTGAGGCTCCATCTGACATTTAATAACCACAATATAGCCATGTTGTCTCTGCTGATTACAGTGATGCTGCAGGAGACGGAGGAGAGGAGCGAGGTGTGTGTGAAGGCACAGGCGATTGGAGAAATGGGAAGTAATAAAGCAGGCCTCTTCGCAGACCCCCCTCTCACTTACCGTGTGTGTCTGTGTGAGTTTATGGCCACTGTCTGGGTGAGGGGGGGGGGGATAAGATTATGCTTTATTGCTCAACAAGCCCCCCCAGCAAATAACAGCTTTCCTCCCCTTAGCTATCCGTTCTGAGAGACATTAGCTCCCATCCAGCCTGGATCTACCCAATTTGCAGCTCAAGGCCAGGATCAGTCAACTGAATCAGACTCCAATATTGCTCCGTGTCACCTCTTCCTATGGCTAAGATGTATGATAATCTCGTCTTTCTCGATTTTGAAAGAAGTGCTAATACAGAAGAGGGGGGACAACGGTGAACACTTATGAGGCCCTGTTCAAATCTGGCACGAACACGCGGACAGGCTATAAGAACGTCAGTTCACACTTGGCATTAGAATGCGTCTCCACAAATGCGTCTTGAGCGACGACTTGTGATTGGATCTCATCTCCCCGCTCCATATGCAAATAAACACATACATCAGTTCTGTTTGCAGAGGCCGGACGTGTTGCTGTCTTTAACCGGCGAGAGGCAGCAGCGCACCTCCTGTGCCTTGTCTGCCGGAAATTAAAAGAAGAAGAAGAGGGAAGAAATCAAAACAACACAGGCTGGGTCTATACCTTGGCGTTGGTTCCACACAAACCAAACTGCCCAGGATGTCTGACGCACACGTAATATGTCTCTGTGTGCTTTTCAAAACGTTTAGACGTCATCGCCAAAGCCAGCTCATGTGATTTGTGAGACTTGTATTTGTTGAATGTGGTCAATCTGGTCTCACTGTGTCCTCAATGCGTCTTGGGTTCAGTCACACCTGCTCCTAGAGCTGTCCACTTGTGATCGGGTCACCCAAGACGCATGTAAATGCCCGGTATGAACAGTGCCTTGGTGTACGAGCTTACCTAAGCATTTGTAAGGCACCACAATATGGGCGTGGCCTTTGCACACCTTCTTCTCCTTCTTGCACCAGTTCTCAATACGAATTGGCTGGTTGGCTTCCACCACGTTTGTAATTTGGAGCTCGGGATACATCTGTTGGAAGAAGAGGCAGGAAGCGTGTATTAAATAACGACATATTCATTTTTCCATGCGCATGTACGTGCTCGCGTGTGTGCGGGAGAGAGAGGACGTGCGATAAGTGAGGCTTCAATGGGATCCTTTAATCCATGCTTTATTCTCTCTAGATGCCATCTGCTCAACCGTGAAAGAGCACGCAATTTACACTTTCCCCAAATGCCATTAAAATGTCATCAATAAATGCAACTGAAGCTTGTAGAGAAGGCTGCTTGAAAATGTACAGCCCTGCTTTTTCTTTTTCTTGGACAGCTGCATAATAAACCACGAACAATTGTACCGGCAACCTCCTGGGTTAGGAGACACAGTGTGAGGAGCAAGTAAATAAGAGCGAGGATATCTATGTTGTGGAGAAAACTTGCCCTTAAATGTAGAGACAGCTGAAGAAAGTGACCGTCAGAGGGTCTGCTAATTGAAATTTCACCCACTATACTGGAAATAATGCTTGTCTTTCAGGAACAGCTCTATAGCCTCTCTTAATGATAAATCAAATGAAAACGGACTTTTTCCACCTCGCTAGTCAATTCCCCTTAGCATAACCCAGACTTAATCAATAATAAATGTCCACGTATTCACTCTTTTGTCTTCTGTTTTTTTTTTTTTTATCACGCCAATTAATTAAATATCGTGTAAAAGGAAAGGTCACTGAAATTGTGTTAAATATACAAACATCATACATCTTTGTTACATGTACTGTAACGCCACTTTAGCTGAGCTAAAATGTCCTTGACAAACCAGGTATCATCTTTGATCATTTAAATTGATGAAATTATACGCAGGAGCAGCACAGAATGATGCAGAGTTAGAGGCATCATTTTATTGCATTTAATTTACTGTGAGCTCACTTTTAAAGGAATGGTGCTACGTTTTGGGAAAAACACGCTCCTTCGCTTTCGTCCCGCGAGTTCGATGGGAAGATTGACACCACTCTCATACTGTATCTGTCCATTAAATAGGCGTAAAGACGGGTAACAGAGGCAAAAGGTTAGCCTTGCTCTGTCCAAAGGCGACAAAATCTGCCTACTGGCACCTCTAAAGTTCACCAATACCTGACTTGTTTTATCCGTAGATTCCTTTTTACCGTACAGGTATGAGAGTGGTAGTGATTTTCTCATGTAACTCTCACGAAGAAAGCGAATTTCCCAAATGTAAGTAAAATGAAAGAAGGATAATGAGATCCTTTCAAAAAACACTGTCACACAAATGTCACTCCTGCACATGGGTACCTACGATGACAACCCACTTTGTCTCTGCCCTTTTCCAACTGACTTTGACGCTTGAATCTCACCAACTCTATGGTAGGACGGAGACTGGAGATGTGTCTGTGTCACAGTGACTCACCTCCTGACAGTACTGCAGCACGCCCTCTTTGGTTCCTACGCAGCTCTTGGTTCCAGACGGGTCGGGTTCCCAGCGGCCGGTCTGAATGTTGACATGCATGTTGAGCTTCCCACAGAACATCGCCACCTGTGGCTCAGCCACGGCAAATCCTGTGCCTGCATTGGCTGCTAGTGCCTGAAGACAGAAAAAGAAAAAGAGAGAGAGAGAGATGGGGGGTTAATGCAGTCAATCATTACAGGGCCCACTAAAGCTGTGGAGTATTCTGGCTGACAGGCCTGAGACACTCTCTGCTCCGCTCGCTTTCCTCATAAACACGGTTACAAGCCCGACACAGGAGCCCGGCACTGTGAAGTCTGAACACGTAAAGCTGGTTCTGCTCAGGTACTGCAATGGATAACTATACACGACGGGACGGAGCAGCATCGGTACTGCCTGTCAATCCTTGGCTGCTGCCGCAACTCCTTGCTGCAGTGCTGAGAGGGCAGAGGGGCTCAGACAGACGACAAGTTGAACGCACCTCAGGAATGCTTGGGTAGGTTGATGGTTAAACGAGTAGGGGCTTGATTGGATTTGGGCACAATGTTTTTTTTGCTCTGATGCCCATCGAGTGACTGAGAGGCTGCACACAGGGAGCAGGAGAGAGGAAAAAAAACACTTCAGTCCGTCATTCCTCACAAACCAGGACAGTCCCAGTCGAGGGCAGAGCTTTGCTCATTCAGACCTCCTGGGACTCAAACCTTTCCACAAAGAGTGGATCATTTACTCTTCAAGGTAAACACTGATGGTTCCTCATCTACCATCTCCTCAGCCGCACAGACACATATGAACAACAACATATATAATACATTGAAAATACGTGTTCTGAGATACCACAGGATTTGTTAAAAAAATATTTTTTGTTATTTCCTACCAGAGTTTTCCATCTCTGCTTACCTCACAACCCTTTGAACAAGAGGGGAAATCTACTATCTTTCTCCCCCCGCCGTCCTTCCTATTCTCATTTACTGAACAGGAAGCTGGAACTGCCAGTCTGCCCATCCTAAACTCAAAATAACTCAACACCACTTGGTGTAGAAAATGGACTCCAACTGTCCAAGACTACTGTGTAATCAGCTTTCACACGACTGCCTTTCAAATGACTCAGTGCAGTGCTAGCATCAGCCAACTCATCAGCTCCTCACTGAGACAATAAATCACGGCCTGCTAACACCCGCCTGATGCTCGGGGTGTCACAGCACGGGAAACTCTAATGAATCGGCGCGGCGATGTAGCTCCGCATGCCAAACTATCCAAAAACACACACCAGGGAGCCTCCAGAGAGGAAGTGGAACGGAACTTATCCCCTCTTGATTGTCATAAAGTCATCAGGCTGAGTAAACAGGCTTCAGGCCCAGAGAGAGATCAAGGGATCGAGTGAGGACTGTCGGACTCAAATGTCCAACAGGGAGACACGAACAGAGGTGTCCTCTGCAGCGCTGAGGCAAGGAAAAAAAAAAAAAAAAAACAGGCGAAGAGGGAGACTTGAGTAACAGTGTGTTAGACAAAGCTCTCTGTCTAAATCTGCGCAGGCTCCCAGGCTGATAATAGGTGCAGAACAGAGTAGAGCGAGGACAAAACAAGTGCTGTGTAATCAGCAGTTGGCTGTAGCGTGTGACGGGCCGCAGAGCCAGCCAGAGCTGAGTCTGCGCGCATACACACACATAAGCTGAACATAGTACCGGGCACACACACACACACACACGCACGCACACGCACGCACATTCATTCAGACGCACAAGGAATATGGTTCTCACGCACACACATAATCATAAAACACACAGAAAACATGCAGACAGCCACACAGGCACATGTTCATCCACGTAGGCGAGCAAACACACACTGGACTGTCTCAATTTGGTCCTAGAGGCACAACAGCCTCAGATTCAACCTCATTTCCCCTCCTTCCTCCATCTCCTTCTCTTTGTCCCGCTCCACTCCTCCCTCTCTGCACCACCACAGGCCCGTTCGCTCTCCTCCCTCTCATTCCTTTGTGAGATTGGCTCGGGGTGTATGAGGAGCAGAGAGGTGGGGAGGAAATGAGGGATGCAGAGAAGCACGTTAGGGAGGAAAACAAGGGAGGCAGCGAACGCCTGACCACAACTGGACTCTGCGGCTTTGGAAAAACAAGTGTAGGGGCTGTCCCAGCAGCCCTCTGACTCCACTAAAGCGATAAAGCCTCAGTGCGTCTTTAATTCTTGAAGCGCGACAATGGCAGCGGAAGCACAGTGGAGGCGGTTAATACCGCTGCCTTAAATCTTCAGTCACATGCCCGTTTAGCACTTAACAAAGAGCTGCTCTGGGCCAGACTCGTGCAAAGAGAAGCGCCACGGAGGGCAGCAGAGAGCATGAGAACTGACACATACAGACAGACAAGAGGGCTCGAGTGGGAACAGCGGGGCAGTCCCCGTCTCGTCACTAGTGTTACCTGTACCAGAAGGATGGCTGGCCTCGAGAAAAACAGACTGAGGCGTCAGTTCTGCTGGCGGTGACATCCTTAAACACGGGCAGACACTAATGTAGGAGACGTAATCAACGTGGCTCCTGAGACAACGGTCTCATCTTGCTAATGATAAGATTTTTACCTGGCCGTGACTCAGTCTTGGAAAGCCATGACTCGGAAATTTATCATGGTCAACATTTTTTTTTTTTACATCATCCAATTCCGACTCAATCCGTCGGCCATTGCGTAATGGAATCGGGAAAAAGAAAAACGAGAAAAGACAGAAGTAAAACTTAGACTCAGAAGAGAGTTGAGGATGAATACAAACCGCAGGCTAGGGTTAGCTGTGAGTCAGAGCAGTTTTCGCCCTTTTTTTCTTTGTACTGTGATTAGCTGTAACTGAACTCCTCCTTAAAGGTCACATGAAATAACCTGACAGTAATTTGCTACTGCAGTTTGTCGTGTTTCCACATGAATCAGAGGTCCGTGGCAGGACTTCACGCCAAGACTGAATTCATTTAAAAGTTCAAAAGTAGGTGAGACGAAGACTGCAAAAACTGACACTGACAGTGGCTCTTGAGGACCACTCCTCTTCTGTTTTAGTTGCCTGATCTAGTTCCGATGCAGAAAGCTGCTGATGATATTGACGATCCCGGTGCAAACGAACACTCAGATACACACCAGGACGCTAAAGTAACTGCTAGTGCTAATTCAGCTTGGTAGACCTGCAGACTTTATAGGACAGGAAGGGTTGGCTGGACTGCCCCAAGATCTGTAAGCACATCTATTAACTGGGATCTACAAGATGAATCATAAACAACACTCTGACTTGGTTGCGAGAGAAGAAAAGGTTGGAATGTAGACGTGAAAACTGGAAAAATTGATCTTATGTGATTTATTCGGCATACAATGATAATTTCTAGAGACATGAGGCAATAATAAGATATCTTAAGTTCCTTAATCCTTTTGTCATGTATTAACCACTATCCTGTTAAACTATATTCTATAAAAATATCTAAATGGAGTTAGTGAAGCATTAGCTGATAAATTTAACTTGTGTTTTGGTTTCTCTCGATTCAGACCCGATAAGCTCTGCTTTTGTTGTCGAATGTAGCAACAGCACACACACAAACACACAGTTACTGGAAAAATACGCCGCCACACCACACCAAGTGTAAGTCATCGGGCATCCATCTCCCATTAGTGACTCACTGTGAGATGTTATTTCGTGTGTAAGTGTGAACACCTGCCGCCATGTGGAGGCTCGGCAAGTCAGCGGGAGAGACAAAAGAGGGATCGAGGGAGTGATCGTTGGGAAAAGGGAGAGGCAGAGGCAGAGGAAAGCTCAGGCAAAAAGGGTAGACAGACAAGTGCAGCGGTAAACGTGTGCGGATTGGCTCACGTCCCGGCTTGACATCATTTTCTCAAACGGACGCAGGGTGCAACGCAATAAAGAACGGCCCGAGGCTGCGTGAAGGCATGAGAAGCAGGCCTGCCGCCACAGAGGCTTGTCAAAAGCGGCGTGGGCTAAGGATCATTTAGCTCGTTTTCACTCTTCGCAAACGCACACCCGTCTGGTGCCGCTTTCCCAGCCTGCCTCTAGCACACAAACATGTTTTATTAGCCTGCTCTGTGTGCCGAGCCAAGTTTCACATGAAACAAGCTAAGACATGACAGTGTTTGCCATGAAATAACGCACGGAACATCGCGTGCACACCCAAAACACTCCTTTTTCATCCTTGTAATAGATAAACATCCCTTATGAGTCTGGTTCTCTAATGAGCAACACACACACACACACACACACACACACACACACACACACACACACACACACACACACACACACACACACACACACACACACACACACACACACACACAGAGGTAAATCTGTCTGCACTTATTTTGGAAAACATTACCTGGTAACACTTTAAGCATAAGAGCAGTGTTATTTTCAGCCGGTTTACTGTCTACATCTAGTTTACATTTCACCGTCACTCATTTTATGATGCATGCTATATACAGTTTTCTGGTTTTTCATTTTACCATACGACCTTCACTGTGTCACATCTATCTTAAAAACTATTAGAAGTACATACAAGTGAGAATGAGGTTTTGTTTTCTCGTCAGGATTATGAGCTGGTGACTTTGATTTCGTGCTGTAGTTGACTGACAGTGAGCAGAGAATAAATGAATGCATCCACATGAAAATGCTGAACGTTGGTGCAATGAAATAAATATAAAAACTTTGACAAAACTAAATTAAGGGTTTAACATTTCCTGTGATAGACTCATTTAGCTCAGGCAATTTTCGAGTCTGTGAAAGCGGTTTTTTGTATTGTTCAAGAATAAAAGGCAGAAAATAATCTTCTCTCGCAGTTGGGTAAGGGAGGAAATGAAGCCTGATATCTTCATCAGTGCTGATTGTATGAAAACACCAGCAGGAATAATAGAAAAAGGAAAGTGCAACTAAGACTACTGGCACAGAAATAATAATGAAAAAAAAAATTAAAAAAATAAATCAGGTAGTATTCCTTAATGAGGTTTTAGAAAATCCCTCCTGGACCTGTACGGGTCAGTTAATACACGACCTTCCACCAGCATCTGGGCAGGATCCAAAGAAGCTAATCCGATCTGTGTGTGTTTGTGTGTGGGTAAGCGCTTGTGTACGTGTGTGGTCTCAGGTCAACCACTCGGGGCAGCGTGAACAGCAGCGGTGTGTGAGCTCAGGACACACACCGAGAGGACAGTGGGAAAGAGGAAATGAATGACTGAGCGCCACAATAATCAAAACACGGGGGTTCGAGCCTGAGTGATGGCTCCTTTCAAAACAAACACAGCGACGGTCACTTTGAAACAGCCAAAACAAACTGTAAACAAAAGTCCTCAGTGAACAGACTACGTCTAATGGACGGGTTGGGTTCTGGTGCCCGGCTGAAATTTCTGACAAACATGTTTTTTTATGGCGAACTGCCCGTGTTGCATACAGAGGCCGCTACACTGCAATCAGCTCCAGTGTCAACAGGTCTATAAACCTTGTAGGCCCCACAGAGCGGTGGCAACTGGTCTAATTTTGGCAGCGGTGTGGTGAAGCCATCCCCGAAGTCTAGCCCTTACAAAAGCAGCTCCAGAATGAGGCGCTGGTCGGGACCCATGGGTTCCCAGAACGCTTAGTGTCCACGTGACCCTGTGGAGAAATGCCTGGCATCGATAATCCGCCTAATCCTTCCCTGTGGTGGCTTAATACTTAAACAAGATAGGAAGTGGTGAGAAAGCCGTACACACATGTACAGGAATCCGATTTCTATGTACAGTATATAAGGACATAAAATGAACATTGACTTCTATTTCTTACCGCTTGCAATAAAGAGTGTTGAAGTGTACGAGGGAGCAGTGTTCCCTGCAATTACTGCATCGTGCTAGTAAGTGGTGGGGAGTAATTACAGCATTTTTTCTTCTTTATTAGCTTCTCTTATAGCTTTTATAAAACAGCTCTGAGTATAGCATGTGCTTGTTTATTTTGTCTTGAGCTAGTTTCTGCTGTAGCAATCAAAATTTCCCCTGCAGGATCATTTCGGCAGGTGTTTGAGTCATTGATCAATTGTAACTTTGCCAGCTGCGGAGATTTCTGGTTGTCTCGAGACGTGAAAACACCTCCATGCATCCCTGTTTTTTTCACGGTATCAACTGTTCAAAAATGGAGGACGGTGAAAAGGCGAGATTTTCAAACACTTTAATAACATCATAACAGTGAGGCTACAGAGGCGCAGAGGGATGTGTGGAAGCCCACGGCGTAATATTAGTTCTAAAGAGAAGGAAAGGGATAGACTTTGGTGTTTACCGTTCCTCACATTAAAGAATTTAGCGAGCACTTTCAGTGGGGACATTAAAGCTGCTACGGTGCCGCCGCAAAGAAATGAGTAGTTTCCCATCACACCGTCCATGCAGCTGTTTTCCAAACACGGGGCCGCATTCGGTCCACTTTGTGGCGATCGTGGCCCAGACTAGGATCAATAAAACGGATAATGATCTGTTCGTCACAGCAGTACTTGGAAATACACACCGGCATTCAAGTTCTGATCAAGTTTCGCTTATTCCAACAATGAGCTCAATGCGCGTAAGACAACCTGGTTAGGATGTTCACATGAGCTGACATGAGGACATTTGCACACAATAAAAGGCCTGAGACTACGAGAATATCCAAGTCCAAGTCTTCAAAAGGGCTTGTTTTATCCGATCAACAGTCCAAAAACTCAAAGATATTTAGAAAGCAGCTAGTCCTCTCAGAGAATGATGAAGAACAGGACTCAGAGGATCACTTGATTATAAAAATAGTCGTCAATTATTTTTGCTGGTTGATTGACAAACTGAGTGATCGTTTCAGCTCTAGAACAGTTAACTAGAGACTTCACAACAGGACCAGGGGGAAAAAAAACAAACAAACAACTAATATGGGTTAGATCCAGTATCCAACATTCCAGATAATATATACTCTCACAGCCCTGTACTCATATTATATCAATAAAGTATTATCACCCAGCTTTGCCTGGTCACTCAGTGTTTATGCTGAATCTATGATCTTTATGAATATGCTTGCTTGTTATATTTTGAAAATGTGACAGTTATATTTTTATCAATTACAGGCCATCATAGATGCGTCCCTGCTGAGTGATGGGGGTCAATAACAGTTCTAAAATACTTATTGTCCCTTTAACTATCTATCAAACCACCAGAGGAGGGCTGTGTGACACTGGTGCCATTGATCCATGTGATAAAGCCCGTGGGAAGTCGGGGGCCTGAGCCGCTGACACCACCACTACACAAACAGCTCACCAGCGACAGATAACAGATGGGGGGGGGGGGGGATTTAGCGACAGAGGGACGGGGACAGTAAAAACAGAATAATAAAAGGAAAAAAAAGGTGTAATGTTCTTAGACTTGGAATCAAAAGGGCAACACCTCACAATGCAATGCAAATGAGCTTCTCTTCGTCTGAGTGAAACGGCCCTTTGTCTACACCATTTGAAGTGTCTCTGGACTACTCTGGAATTGCCCCTATGAGTCACCGCTCCAAACCCACAGCGTGAAAAAATGCTGACACAGTGTGGGGAACAGACTGTCCATTCAGTGCCAGTGTCGTTTCCTCCAAAGAAAAAAAAACCTAAAGTTGTGAAATTTACAGTGCAACAGTACGTAAACTCCACTTGTGTGATTCTTCCTCTTAAAAAAGAAACATCACTCACTTTCCACTTCCGCTTATGCACATGTGGAAAATTTTTGGCAAAAGTGTTTGTGTTAAAGTGTAAAGAAACAGTTCCTGTATCGTTTACTTTGTTCTCCTTCAATATTCAAAATAAAAGCTGTTTAGAAACATCTTCATGCAGCTTCTACACACATAAACTGTGCAAAAACAATTTCCTGAATTTGTTCACGGAAACCATGCGATGAATTGTTGTTTATGCTTGTGTGAGTTCGTCCCGTGTTTGTTAGCGTTTGAGGTGAGTTTGTGGAGATGCCCCACGGGGAGCTGAATATTATGTTTCTGCTCACTAGCGGTCAACGCTGCATAGCCCACTAACCTCCCATCATTCATGCCCAGAAGGCACCGGATGGCACAGGGAAGCCCGTCGTTCCCTGAAGAGTCACAGGGGAGTGGGAAAAACCCTCTCACCACACACCCGACAACTACCGTGGAGGACAATGGCACGGCCATGACACGACGGTACCAGGCCCGGTTCAGACAGTAAGCCTATTTGTAATCCATTCAGCTCAACCTGTGCTTGATTGAACATGCCCTGTTAATGAGACTGTGTGGAGCTGCTCCAAAGGGCGAAACACTGGAAATACCACTGACGCAGCCATGTCCATTATTTCCTTTCATGTCTAAAGCCGGGAAAATTATTCAGAAGGGAAAAGGAGTTGATCGAGCGCAGAGAGTTCAAAGGTATGAAGGATCTGAGGGAGATTCAGTGAGGTCATTTCTACCAGTTTGACCCCTGATGCCAGTGGTCTTTAGATTAGCCTGCTTCCTTTTCAATAACTCATTTTGAGTTTGGTATTATTTGGATTGACACCATATATTTGCTCTCAAGTGCAAACAAGTTTATTTCACTAGATATTGTTGTCTGAATTCCTGAGCAGGTTTCCCTCAAAGGCATTAAATTTGGGACCCAATGTGCTATTTGCTGTTGTCTGTGTTGTTGCCAGCACTGCCACTAACACTATTACGAGTACTACTACTAATAGTAATAGAAAATTACTAATATTACAAATGATTAAAATAACAGAGTACATGATTAAAATGGTAAAGAGAAAGAAAATAAAACGATCCAGATGTTTCTCAAAAGTTAAATCCCCATCTCCGATTTAAAGAATTCCTATCTAAAAGAGGGCGTTGGTATTTATGTCCGCCTTTGCCTAGAGCAAGAAGCAATATTCAAGAAATGGTAAAAGGTAAATGAAAATCAAGTAGAGTTATGTAGTAACTGCAAAGTAATGTACATCCTGTTTCGTGGTAATTATTTACTGGTGTTAATATTCTACCTGTGCCACCTTTAAATAAACCTCACCAACAGTTTCCAAGGAGAGCTATGACTGAGATGCAACTTGATCTCACTGAGCGTCGCCCTAACGTCGCTGTGCTCAGCGAAGGGAGATGAACAGTAGCAAGACATGTTGGTAATTAAGCTCCGGCTAGAAGATGTGAAGCAGCTCGCTGGCTGCAGGGTAACAGTTGTGGCGACTGAGTGGCGCAGGTCTGCCTGTGTGTCAGGGGGAGATAACGTGGCCTCTCTCCAGCTTACAGCAAAAGGACGTCAATGACGACTTGTTCAAATGGCTCGTCACTATGGAAACCTTCTACAAAAGCATCCCAGCTATTCACACAGAGGAACATTGAGGCTGCAGAAGAAAGAGAGGCTGAGGGGAAAGAGAGGGGGAGAGGGGAAAAGAGGGAAAGAGGGAGAGAGAGGAGGGGAAAGGCGAGGGCAAAAGAGAGAAACAGATTGAAGAAGTGGAGCAGGGGGGAGAATGAGGGAAGGAGGGAGAAGAAAGGGAGATAAATCATCAGAAGCTCACAGCCACAGAGCGAGAAGACAGGAAGGAGAAAAAAGAAAGACAGAGGAGGGGAGATTCGGGATAGAAAAAAATAATGGAGACAGAGGAAACGAGGCCGCAGTTGTGAGAGACTGGCATATTAGAGAGTGTGGCAGAGAGGGAGAGGAGATGGGAGGCATCGTGACGAAGGCTGTGTGAATGGCACAGAGGACGACGCTCACAATAACAGCTGCTCTGCCCTGTTTGGTGCATTCAGCAACACTGTGTCCCTGTGTGCAAACAAGAAAATGGCCCTCAGCTCCATAGGTCCGCACGTATTTCCCGATTCGCACGCTCATAGCAGAAATACAGTACACAAAGCTAAGTCTGTGCTCAGCGTCCTCCTCGACAAAAAAAGGGCCCATTTCCATGGCAGTGCGCATCAGAGTGTTCAGCAATGTCGCTCCCCCATGACAGTAAGACACAGCATGAAAAAAAGGACTCTTAAAAGGAATAAATCACTTTATTTAGGAACCAGATCCTGATCCTCATAAACCTACATTTAAGACTAAAAAACGTGTCTGGAAGATAGAGAACAGAAGTCTGATCGCGGTTGGACCCACACTCTTCAAACACCTTAACTGGCCTCAGTGTGGTAAATGCTGCCAATCTGTTGTACTATTTAACCTGAAACGCACTCAGAGGCGACGCGAACACAAAAGTCACAGAAGAAACAGACACAGATCTGCACCAGCCATTCACTTGATTGGAAAATGTTTTGACCTGAGAGGAAATGTAGTTACCCTGAGTTTTTCTGACTTTGACTCGAGAGGAGCAGAACTGACACTGGACGAGCATAAGTCAAGTTCCTGCTAATGTACGTAATGTCGGTTGGGGGAAGTTTCTCCACTGGTTTCTGGGCACCGACCACAATGCAGCCTCTTTTGGTAAGGCGTTCGAGAGAACACAGTTGTTCTGACTTTCAAAAAAAGTGCTGCCTCATACTGATTTGTCCACAAACCCTGTTTAGCAGCCAGGTGTTACTTGGCATTTCAGTCCATTCTGCAGCTCCGCAATACATTTGTCATATTGTGAACACACGCCTCGAATTATTATTGTTGTTGGAAGGTGAGGCATGAGGGTATCAAATCAGAATTTAGCCGCGCGACGGTGGCACAATGTAAAGTCTACTTTGTGTCAGTTTCAGGCATCTGAAGCGCATGTTTGATTCATCTTTGCTGTTGAAAGTCTCGGTTTAAACTCCACTTGTCTTAAGGGGAACATCGCAGAACAACTTCGGTGCATTTACCCCCTCCGAATTTACACAAAGCTTCTGGAGATTTCCGAGCGTAGCGTTGTCAACCAGCAGGGACCCTGTTAGTGGGCCTTCACGGTGACTCCACATTTTCTGAAAAAATTCATCGCGTCTAGAAGCACCTCATGTCACCCCCTCACCGCTCGATCATATCATCTCGCTCTAATCTTTCTCCTTCGCTTGCTAGAAATTGCTCTCGTAAAAAATGAAGCCCGACGCCCCTCCTCAGCTCATATATTCTTTTAGCTTCTCCTTTGCACGTCTCTCTTACAGGATCACTGTATAATCACGAGAATATTGGTGGGGCACTGTCCCTCTCACCCCTGCACCCCTTACTGTGGGATGCTTGTAATCGTTGTGATCTAGTAATTATTCTGTGCGTTCATTTCAAGTGGCTGTGAACCAGGGTGTCAACTAAAAGCCTGCCACATGAATGTAAATGTAGAGGAGTGGATACATTCTAGGCCAAGAGAAGAGAAAAACACTGTTAATTAGAGCAAAGTGCTTTTTTTTTTTTCTTTCCATGGCACACTGCCTTTTCACTTGGGAGAAGGTGTGTCTGGGCTATTTATAAGCAGCTCCAGTTGGTGGGCCAATGGGGTCTTGTCTTCCAGGCCTGCCCTGTTCAGTGTCGCTTGTTCAGAGAGAGAGAGAGAAATAAACACTAGAAAACATGAGGATTATGCCATATATATATATATATATATATTTTTGATTCATGCTAATTAGAACCATATTTCATCTTAAGAGATTTTGTAAATGAGAGCTCAGAGGGGATTTTAAGGCAAAATGGACGTAATGGTAGTAGACTCCATATCCTTTAATGAAAAATTCTGTCAGAAGACTGATTAAAAAAGGTAATAACATGCTTGTGTGGTATTTAATTTACGTCAAATTAGGGAGTCAAAGCGATGGTGATGTGCAATGGTACGCTGTCACAGCTGGTTCACACTGCAAGTGGCCTGATTTTTATTGTGGGCACAATCCAGTAAAACCTGTCACGCAACGAGGTTTTGACCGAAAAAAAAGGAGCAACGTACTAATGTTCAAATCATGTATATTTTATTTCTTCTTACGTGGCTGCATTGTGTTTGATTGTACATTATTTTGATTTGTTAAAAAAGTACAACCCATCACCTCCCAGTGATGATCTTTACAAGGGGGGGGGTGCACAATTCGAACGAATGCAAGGTAGAGGTAATGCTACTGGGAGGGGAGCTAGGGAGTTTAGCTAATGACAGAGAAAAGTTCAAGTGTGTTGACTTGTTCATAAATCCCACATGAGCGGTTTCCTTGGTCACTGGGCTCTAATAGGAAGAAAAAAGAAAACAAGAAACTCAAGAGTTTCTTGTTTTGCTTGTGCTGTGAATGCACTGTTAGATTAATCAGTGAAAGACTGTGTGGGAGACTTCCAAAAAAGTGTTATGTTCCAGGGATCTTCATAGGTGAGGTTTTGCTGCATGAGTATTTTTAAAGAGACAAACCAAAGAAACCTTTAACTCACACAAAGTGCACCTCAGGTATTTATAGTGTCGGTCCAAGTGACCAAAGGGCAGCCAGATCATGGGAAAGAAAAAAAAAACCCGGTGGTACAAATAGCTAAGCCACTCTTTCACATCACAGGCCAAAGGTCCTCACTCCTCCCCATTTTATTCCCTTTCCGCTCCCAGACTTCACACTCTTTTTGCCTCTGACACATTTTCTCAAACACCAAGTGCTGTCAACACTGTGTGATGTTGCCATCTTTCTGTCAGCTGTTACCTGCGACGTGTCAGACAGACACACGGGGCTGCTGTTCAGGTGCCTGTTTGCGAACACGCACCGAGCGCCCGACGGCCGACATCAGGCTGCCTGCTGCATCTTGTATTTGATTATTCTTTTATTCTGAGGACGGGGGCTGCCAGAGGAGCTAGGAGAGCAGGGCAGAGCAGGAGCACGAGGGCACTCTTGACATAGATTTGAGGCCGCATGCATCTCCCTGGAATATTACCTCTCCCCGTCCACCTCACCAGCCCCATCACACACAGCGTTGAGGGTGGACGACCCTTAAGGGTTGTCCACAGCCATTACAATATTGCACTTGGGTTTCCCAACCCGGTTAGATTAGGCAGGTACAGAGGAGATTGGTTTCTAGATGGCTGAGGAGCAGGAGGCAGAGAGGGCAATGGATGAAGGGGAAGAGGAAGCAAGGGAGCAAATTCGTTTTGAATCGGATTGGGGTGTGCTACTTGCTGTATGTGCTGCAGGAGACGCATCAAGCGATAGCGGGGGATTGACTACAGCTTCCTCGTTAGTCCAATCACCGTCAAGAGATGTCGGAGAAAGAGGCAGGGAGGGCAGGAAAAAAGATGTGCTGAGGGAAAGAGGCAGGGCAGAAGCGTGGGACTATGAGCCAATAAAACATGGACTGTGGTATCCATTGCTTAACTATCTCAATAATTATCCTTCATGAAAAACAGATCTGTTTCTCTCTGGTGTTGACTTGTACGCAACAATAATGAACTTTAAAAAGAGAAATAAAAATAAAGGTCTATAAACTGTTGATTGCTACTTAATAGACCCAATTCTAAATGGGGGACTTACTTAGAGCGCTGATCTTGAGCCTCTATCAACAAATTTCCCATATGCAACTACGCCAAAACAAACCCAAAACTCTGAGTCTCAGGTGTTTGCTGTTGCTTGCAGAGAAGGTCGCTACGCGCATTAAAGTCATTCGCCGGAGAAATAACGGATACATGCGTGCTGCGGCGATACAGAGATAATTACACCGAGGGTTTCGCCCGGAGCTTGTTGTTTAGTTGCTAAGCTACACAGGTGCATAATTGCATAAATAAGGCGCTGAAGTGTTAAAAACTATTTCTTGCAGGAAGAGGATAATTGCTTTTTATTTTGCTTTAATGACTCGAGGACACTGATGATTGAGGTCCACGGCAGGTTTGAGCAATGCCTTCCCCTTTCGCAGAGCTCCTGTCAGTACAATCGCCCATTCTTCCCTCCTGACCACTAAAAGCTTCCATCTCCCTCTTTCCACCTCTATCCACTCTGCACAACTCTGTGTGCATCCATCTCCTCTCGCCTCAACTATCTCTGTACCTCTCCACCTGCTCCTCTCTCCCTCTCTCTGTCTGCCTCTCTCTCGCAGAGCCATGTGAGCTGGCGACCCTCTCGGCCCTCTCTATCCGGGCTTATGGTCCACGTGGCCTAGAGCGGATTACATTCTTGACATCACGGTGCCAGATGTTTAGGACTAAAATAAACAGAGCAACTAGCCTCGCCACTAAGTCAAACGATGCATGTAGCCTAAACCTGACACCCCATTTCCCACTTATGCTTGAGCAGGTTCTTCTGTCTAAACAGGAAATATTCGCTTTTGCCTAATGATCTCCCCTGTTTCTTTTGTCTTTTACGTCTCTCTCTTCAATTGGAATCAGAGCTGCTGTCTTCATTACCGTGCCCATGGGGCTAAATTGACTAGCTTTCTCTGGTTTTCACTTCGTTGCTCGCCCCTCCACCGAGGTTGCATTTTTCCATTCTTCCTCCTGTAGCTTCTGCTCCAGTCTCTCTCCGGTGAGCCGGTGTGGAGATCAAATTGCCGATAAGCCGCTCACTGTAACATACACATTAGCATGATTAAACTGGCCATTGCCCGTCCATTTATTAAAAGCCTCTCTGTGCTGGGTGGGAGGTCTATCAAGCCGGCGAGTGGAACGGGAGAGGGACGGGCTGTACATGTGTGGGAGTGCTCGGTGTGTATTGCTACCATGTGTGTGTCTAAGCCTGACATCACCAAGGCGGAGGAGTTAATGAGGACTTGCAGGGGGTGTCTCCGTCACAGTGCTGGCTTTCTGTGAGGGTTTTCAGGTGATGTGGCGGGGAGAGAGCCTGTTGAGGAGCGATAGCTGGGCGGGAGAAAGTCAGCGGTGGGCCTGGCTCTGGCAGTGGCTTCACAGGAGATTTAGGGCTTAGGTGATTGTTAGACGGGGCTCAGTTTTTAACTATGGGCATGTGTTTTCCGCGGGCCGCTTTATGTGGACGCTGACTCTTTCCCCACTTTGTACTGCACTCTCAGCAGTTTAAAAGAGGGCGATTAGACACAGGAGTGTGCCTCTCTCTCGTCTGCCGGAGAGCACAGCCGCCTAATCTCTTGCGCTGAAGAGAGGGGATTTGGGAGAAATGACCTGTGCTACCCTCCAAGCTGACTGAAAACACAGTGCCGCATCCTTCCTTCCTTGCGTCACTCCCACTCCCGCTCTTGCATTTCCCTGCCGGATGACTCTACGCTCATCAGCATGCAGCACCACGCGGCTGCTCCTCAGGACCAGGCAGGCTGGCAGACAGGCGGGCAGACTTGTCAATAAAGGAACCACAGTAACAGGGCACCTCAGCGAGGCCTCCAGCCCTGTGACTGACGTCTCTCTCAGCTCCCTAGGACTCCCTCAGTTAATGAGCACGTAATTGTTGAGCAAGCAAAAGAGAAATTGGGGGACTGAGAGAAAAGCGGCCGTGAGGTGAGAGGTGTAATAGAGAGATAGTAGAGTGAGAGGGGGAGGAGATGAGGGAAGCACAAGGACAGATTGTCCCAGTGAACAAAGTAAGACATAAAACAGCCAATTCGTCCTAAAATGTGTGGTGTAAAGTCAGCGGTGAGAGAAGAGGGGAGGAAGAAAACTGCGTCTAAATCGGAGGGACTGGGGGGGGGGGGGGGCAATGCTCAGTGGGAACTGACATTGAGAACAGGCGGGGAAAAGCAGTTTCAAGGACAACATGGAAATATCACATTCAGTCACTACAAGGCAGCCATGGGTTGTTTTGAGGCCGTGCTGGAGCAGGAGACCAGCCATAGTATTGCTGGAGAAAGAACAAGATCAAGGACGCGTAGTTATGTTTCCAAAATATCCGACAACATGAAATGATAGCAGGTGACAGATGTAGTGCGTGGGAATGCTGAAAGGGAAGAAAAAGTTGTTGACCCTACTAGTGTTGGCAAGATACCAAGACTAATTTTAACATCTTTGGATTCGATACTACGAATCCACAGCAAAAAAAGTGCAAATATCAAGCAGCGTGTTGCCACATCTTACTCAGAGACATTTATAGCAAATTTAGCACCATTAGTCAAAAAAAATTAATGAAATTTATCAACAACAATACTGATGACTAAGTATAAGTAATTTATTCGGCAAAAAAGCCAAATGTTCTCTGTGACTAAAAAATGTGAGGCGCTGAAAACCCAGCAAGTCTGAATCTTGTTCACAGGAACATTTTAGTCAAGAGTTAACCGTGAAACAGCCAAATCCTTCACATATACTATAAGCCCCGTGGGGGTGATGTTAAAACGGATTTTCTGCTCGCATAAAAAAAAAAAAAAAAAAAGCGAGAACATACTGAAAGTTCCAAAATTTAACATTCAAATTATTTTCCAACACCATCTTACGAGGTTGTATTAAAATTTTCAGTCATGGTGATGACACTCAGCCTTGCTCTGATTACCACTTGGATTTAAGTTATAGTCGGCAGCCGAGTTTGGCTCTGGGCCCTGCACGCAGTGCCACTCTCACACGACCACCCAAGCTGATTTTACATGAATCTGTGCCCTGATTGCTCAACTCCCTGCTCCTTTTTTCTCCTGCAGACACCGGGTGGCGGAGCAGAGACACAACCCACATGTCTGCATTACCTGTGATGCTCCAGGCAATGCAAGGGAGGCCATCTTCAACAGGGGGAAGATGATGGATGTCATGTAGATAAACTTATATGTCATTAAGCCCTGCTCTGCTCTGCCTCAGCTTCCCTGCAGGGGGAGCGCGGAGGGATTTCAATCTGACTAGTTAAGAATATAACTTTAGTGAGACATGCAGAGGCCAAAGCTAGTCAGTCATGTCTCTACGGAGAAGACACAGACTTCACAGCAGGAGCATCCGTCGCTAGGCCGGCCTACTATACTCCCTTTTTTTTCAACCGTCTGACCCTGCTCCCCCAACTCCTGTGTCTTTTCCTACAGTGTACAAACCAAGTCGGACCTCTCTGCGGCGTCCTGCCACTTCTCTGGGAGAGATCCCAAATCCAAACCAGCATGATGACGGAGCCTACGAGGCTGACAAATCCCCGCGCCCTCACATGACTGGGCCACAATGTCCGCCTGTCAGCTCCCAGCGCCTCAATAATAGCGCAGTGCCACTAAATAGGCTCCTGAAACATAAGGATGTGATGAACACTGATGGGAGCGGTTGGAAGGTAGGTGGGGAATGGAAGGGGTGGAGGGGGTGGAGTCCACTGAAGGCGGCTAGCTGCCTCAGAAGGCTCTATAATTAGCTGCAGAAGATCAAATGACTTTTAATGGGATTGTCTGAAAACAGCAGACTATTTCAGATTTGTGCTTGAAGCTATATTCATATCTCATCAAACTAATGGATTTCTCTAGAGTGCTTGATTGGATTTATCTCAGATCAAAATGGCTGATAGAGGTGCATGGCTTCAGCATTCATGAGCTGCAGTTTGTAATGAGAAAAAAAAAAAAAAAGTCCCATTTCAGGGCATTTTCAGGAGTAGTCCTTCAACTTGTGATCTGACAGCACTAAGAATTCATGGTTTGATGCACAATCATTGTTGCAATAGGAGTCTTTTCCCATGGATGTTTCAGTGAGAAGGGGCTTATAATAACTTTTTGTGAAAGATAATGGAAGCATCTACTGCTCATTAGTTAGAGAATTATTAGGAGGGATACTACAAGGATAATATCAGGGTCATAGCTCAGCCACTGCCGGATCTGGGTGGAGGGAGGTCTGGTGCAGAATGTTAAATATGCTGCCTACAATTAGGCCATGAGCATGCAGTAACACACAGCACACACACACTGACACGACATCACGCAAAGGCACACTTGGGGAACTGTCCAGTGCGGTAACAATTACTTGATTAACCGATTAATTGATCAACAGAAAATGTATATAATTGATTAAACTGTTAAGCAATTTATCGAGCAAAAATGCCAAACGTTTACTGGTTCCAACTTCTCAAATGTGAGGATTTGCTGCTTTTCGCTGTTTAATGTCATTGTAAATTAAATATCTTTGGGTTCCGGACATCTGATCAGACAAAGCAAACAACCTGGAGAAGTCATCTTGGGCTCTAGGGCGTTGTGATAAGCCCTTTTCACAATTTTAGTTCGAGTTGTCAATTCATTGTCCAGGGCGTACCCCGCCACTCGCCCAATGTCAGCTGGGATTGGCACCATTGTTCGTTCTTTTTGACTTATGCGAGGTTATTGTTCATGCCAAAAAACCGTATTCCTAAAAAAAACTTGTGTGCAGTCACTGCAGGGGAAATGAAGGGAAATACAGACTAGGATAGGATGGGGAGTTGCTGCACATGCTCTCGGTGAAATTATACGTGTCGCGCTGTGTTTGTGTGTCTATGAGCGTCCTTTATTTCCCAGGGTTTCCTGCTAGCATTCAAGCTACATTAATTTTCCCCAGTCCATAGTCTGGGGTTTTCTATTTTAGACTGAGGAGATTATGTCCAGTGAACTTAAGCCGGTTTCTAACTCTCATTTACTTTTGGCCCTCGCCTTAAATTATACGATACACAAACCTCCTCCTTTTTATTGCCTCTGTGAGGGCAGGGAGGGGATCTGCAGGCTTTAGCTCTTCATAGTGCACGAGCACCTCTCAATGCCTTAATTACAGTGTTTGAAGGTAGGAGCTCAGAGGTAAGTAGTGGGAAAAACTCAAAGGGAAATTTTCATTTAGTTTCTGTGACACTCAAATATATCTGTTCTGCCTCAGAAGTCCGAGGCGGATTGCTGGCCTCTCCCTCTCCCCCTTCCCTCCTTCATAGGTGAAATATCCCCTTGTTCTGTCTGTGTCCCCAGTGGACCGTCCTACGGGGCTGCTGTTTGTCCTTGGCCACCTTCTCCTTGAGAAAGTGCTGTATCAGACAGGCTGCTAACAGGGCCGTCACACAGCTTGAGAACCGGCGGCGGCTGTGGCGGCGGCGGCAGCAGCAGCAGCAGCAGCAGTACAGGCCTCTCTCTGGGGGTATACGGTTACACCACACTGCTCCTATCTTTTACCGTTCTGACATTTTCATTTCCCTCTCACTCTCCTGAGGAAAGAAAGGATAAACTTTTAAAAAGAAAAAGAAAAAGAAACAGAATGGAGTTCATGGTTGCAGTCTGGATGACACCACTTCCACTACAGGCATGAGGGTGTAGGGAGGAGAGATATGAAGGAAGCTAAAGTAAGCAAGACGACGAACAGGGAGGGAGCTGGAACTAACATGCTCTGTTTTCCCTGGCAGCGAATGGAGTATTTGAGCAGTGTTGCTCAGCAAAACAGAGCACTATAGCAGCAAGGCAGCCTGCCAGTCATCCAGGCAGCTTATCAAGGCAAGAGCACCACCTCCTCCCCTTTTCTCCCTTCAGCTATAAAACTGAGGCACTCAGTGTTTATACCTGGACATGCAGATAAGTTAAGAGAGGGACCTGATCCTACAGGACTTGTCCTTTGTGTCAAATCGACACAAAATAGCAAAGAACACAGACGCTGTAGCTGTGACCGTCCTCAAACACGTCCTAAAGCAGGCAGAACGTGACGCCAATACATCAAACACTGTCTTTCCAGTGTGACGCACACACACCCATCCAGAGAAAACAAGGACAGAGACATATGATGCACAAAGAGACACAAATATACCCACAAAGACAGACAGACCCACCCACACACTCCAGCTCACACACGGAAAGAAACAAAAAAAAAAAACCAAATCAACAAAGCACTAAGAAAAGACACATAATCTATAACTGACGTTTGGAAAACTGGGTCCAATTTGAATGCTCTTGTTCAACAAGAGAGACAAAATTGAGTTGAAGATGGGTTCAAAAACAGTATGAAAAAAAAACAACAAAACAGCCCTTGAGTAATTTATGCTCTTATATTTCGTGGTGCAGCTGAGCATGCAAACTGTGGGAAACAATGCCTGGCACACAGTTAACCGACTCTTTGATTCTTAGCTGTCTGCCTCCATTTTATTCCACTTTAGGCAGGCAAAAAAAAAAAGGCACACAAATCAGTGCACAGGCCTCGCCCGAGTCTGCGTATGACTCACTGATCTTACAAAAATGGAAGCTATACACCTGAATAAAACACGGAGGGGACAGCCGGCAAAGTCTTCTTCACATACGGACGGACAGGGGCTGAGGAAGAGACGGGTGAGGCCATAGGCAGAGGTACAAGTGCACCATAACTCATAGATAGCACACCAGATATTTTATTCATGGGAAGAAAAACCCAAGCAGCGAGAGTGACTCACAGAGCCACAGGGATGGGCACACACACACACACACACACACACACACACACACAACCACACACAGACTGAGCAGGGGGGGTGACAGGGTTTAACCCACCTACGCTGACTGCCTTCTCATTCTCAAACAGAAAATACATTAAAAAATAAAGTCTGAAATGGTAAGGCTCCTTCCAAAGGGATTAAAGTGGATGTTTTTGTCTACCGAACTTACCAGAGTGTATAGTCACTCTCGCCGCTATCACTGGATGAGAGGTAGTCACAGCACAATACAGTGAGCCGTTTGCACTTCGGGCTATGCATTCCTGAGCACTCTGGCATATAAAATAACAAAAGCAACTCTCGTGCAGCTGTGCTGAGCCTGGCTACTGTCGAAAACATACAGACTCAGGTGTACAGTGCTGTTCACCTTTGCCGCGGCTGTGCAGATTGGCCGACACATGCCAGGAAGCCTGATGCCACTAAAGCGTTGTGCAGTCATGAGTGTGTCGATTTGAACCCACTCACTCTGCCCAAACTCCCCGCCACCCAAGATCTCTCACCGAGAAAAACTGACTAAATATGTGATGAGCTGAGCTGTAAGAGGATTCGGGTGCACAACACACGCACTGCGTGTGTGTGTGTGTGTGTGTGTGTGTGTGTGTGTGCACGACATACAAACACGCAGTTCGAGTTGCAAAAAAAAAAAAGAGGCAGAAAAAAGGAGGCGACGCCGCTCACTTGAGATAATTAGAGCGCACGCAGAGGCTGGGAGACAAAGAATGGCATCGTGAGAACAAGCCTCGCCTGATGAGGCCTCTCTATCTAAATCCCCGGGATGAGCTGAGAGTGTGTCTGTCGATGGAATCGCTCCAGGAGATACGCGCAGCCGCGGAGAGGGAGAAACAGACAAGGCGGTGAACGGGGAGACGGAGAGACAGACGGAGACCGAAAACTGGAGAAGAACTGAGAGGCAGGAAGTAGCTTTGAGGAAATGAAAGGACAGAGAATAAGGGACTAGATTCAATCAGACCTCCCCTCCTACTGTTAGTCATAAAGCACATATGAAACTACAATGCTGAGTGAACACCAGCGATACTACACACAGGTGACTCACTGTGTTCTGATCCACTTTGAAATCAGCTTGCCTCTGCCGGGCGTGGAAATGACGGTTTGACTGAGTGGGCGAGCGGGGGAGTGAACTCGGCGAGCGCACGAGTGTGTGTACGAGCAGACAGAGATGGGTAGGGCCTGGGAGTTGGTACTTTTCCCTTCGCCGCTCCAGAAGCACCCAGGTTTTCTTGTCACTAAGAGGATTCACAGGGATACGGGGCTGTCCCAACAATTGAAAGCAAGGCTTTAGGCGCTAATCTACGAATTCAAGGGCGAGTGAGGCTGATTCTCAGCTGATGGAGCACATGCTGCTGCCTTCATCTTGATTGACACGGCAGAACGTGGAGGTCAAAGAGGCAATCTTTACAGCCTAGAGGGGAGAGAGAAGCCTACCGAAAGGCTTTAACTAAGCACCACCACCCACAATGATGTATTGAGAGATCACTATCAAATGCAAGTGCTACCGATTGTTGTTTTGGGTTTGGTTCCCCCCCCCCAATGCATGAAATGTCACGAGCTGTCCTCCTTTGCCCCTGGTCTCTGCTCAGTATCTTGATCACCTCTGTATGGTAACGACACCCTGGGTTGGAGCGGCTATTCACTGGCACACAAAAGGCCCTCATAGGGAATCAGTCAGCCCTGCTAGCAAACAGCTCCCTAGCACCCGCCCCAACAATCACAGCCAGCTGGGGGCATTCATTCATAAGCAATTGTTCATTATCAGCCCATATCCATAACAAAATACACACGCGGAAGCACACAGGAGGTCACTTTAATATCAGCGCTCGGCTACATGCACACACAGTCGAGCACGCACACAGACTTTGGATGATAAGAGGAAAAATGCTGCTGCAAGAGGGCTGCAACCAGAGAGCAATAGGCACGGCATCCTGCATTACCGCACTCTGACTAGTACAAGTGCAGGCCCCATGAAACCAAAGTCTCTCCACCAGCATGAGCTCACACTGTGACTTTCAAGCAAGTCTCTTCCACACAAGCTCAATCTCGCCCTGAACCTGTTGTGTAGGTATTTTCGATTTATATTCATTCGCTACAGGCCAACTGAATGGAAGTCACCAACATTTATTTGACTTTATGAGAGGCACAAAAATCTGACGTTATGTTGTGTATCACTGCGTCATCTCTACACTGTGTCAATCTCTGCATGCTTAAAACGGCAGAGAATAAAATGCACCGAATACACCCACTGTTCCACATATTCGGTATTCCATTAATCCAATGGCAGCCATATCAGCAAAAGCCTCAGTGTGATGCAATTCTCTGGGTAAACCTGCCATGTGGTTCTAGCCTGTGCCCTATTTCCAAATTAGCTCCGGAAGAGATACAGCTTCTCACCCAGGAAGCGAGTGAACAAGCTGGTGAAAATAAAACCCGGCCCGCCGTTTATTGGATACAACAATGGGGTACCAAATCATACCGCAAGACACAGAGAGTGAGAGGCTAGAAATCCCCAGGGCAAAGCCTCTTTTGAAGCCCCTGCATGCTGTAAAGCCTACGACATAGAGATGCTCCGACGAGAGGGGAGGGTGGGGGCAGCTGAAGAAACAAAAGCTTACAATCAGGCACTCTCACAGGTATCTGACAAAACAAGACTGTTTACACAGCGGAAGTATCTGGCTAATCCCAAATGCCTAAAAAAAAAGGAAGTGCGAAAACAGGGGGAGGGGGGGCGCGGGGGCCCTCCGGTCCGATGACACCTCGACAGGCCCAGTGCACAGAGACATGAGGAACAATGGAAGGTGACGAGTTGGACGACAGGGAACAAACCATCCCCGACCAACGGTGAGAGTGTCCCTGTGGGGCTCTAACCGGCTCATAAATTCCGGCTCACGGTCCAGCGGAGTGAGCCCCGTCAGCAAGGCAGCACAGCCATATCCACCTCAGCTGTGTGCTCACCAGCTCGTCAGCGGGGCCCCGGCCTGCACACACCAGCAGCCCCACCGGCAAACAACAGCAACAGTCAACCGCGAGCAGTTGGTCTTGGGCTGTCCGGGCCTGACGCGACTCAAACAATGGGAATGACACACGGGAGGGCAACAGAGCTGTGGTTTCATTACTGTCCTGGCTGAGAGAAGCAAACCTCAATGTTTAAC
Organism: Xiphias gladius; assembly: GCF_016859285.1. Lineage (NCBI taxonomy): Eukaryota > Metazoa > Chordata > Actinopteri > Istiophoriformes > Xiphiidae > Xiphias > Xiphias gladius. The sequence continues at coordinate 24,399,247 of NC_053406.1, read as the reverse complement.
TTGCCAATCTGACCGTGAATCTGTGAATCCTTTACTTTAGCCGACCACAGATGTAACCTGATGCCGTTCTTGAGCCGTCACGCGTCATAAAAATCTCTTCGGATTGTTGGTTTATTCTCCTCTTTCCCCTACTGAGGTGCTCATATTTGTGTTTTACCCACAGGTGTATAATCAGGTTTGTTTGTTATCGCTTCAGCACTAAGTCTCGCGTTGCCTGTAAACAGTGTGCACTTGGAGACGAATGAGGCAGGTACAAAAAAAAGGAATATGAAATAAAAATGCCAGCACAAAGACACGGGCCTTGTCCTCCGGGACAGCCATCGATTAAACCACAGGAATCCCTGCATGCGCCTCAAAGTTCTGGCGCAGAGCAGCCGCCATACATTTCTCAATTTAATCTGGGTGACCAATCAGGAAAATTTATTGATTTCATCCATTAATCATCTCAAGAGAGTCTGTACAATATCGATCAGCGCGTCTGTGAGGGCTAGGAGGGCCGCCCGAGGAGGCAATCGTTGCCGAGGGGACAGGTCTTTGTAGAGAGAGTGCAGCAGCATAGATTTTGTTTGGGACATAATGACCACTATTTTCCCCCCACACAATGCCAGCCAATACTGCCTCAAAATGGCCGAGGTTTCCGTCGCAAATGGGGGACAGGGAGACGCATTCCCTGAAAAAAAAAATCACTTCGCACGGCGCACAGCAGAGCCAGGAGGAGATGTCTTGTTAAAGTGTTTTGTCATGGTTGCTTCAACGGTGAACAGGACGACGTGTGTTTAACCTCTGAGGTTGTGGTGGTGTGTGTGTGTGTGTGGGGGGGGGGGGTTGTTTGTGGAGCTGTTTGCTCTGAAAATGGGGGCATTGCCCTCCGATGACACACGCGTCTGACACTGCAGGCAACAGTGTCTGGTGATCCAGCAGGAAAGCAGGACATCAGGCAGGTAAGGAGTGTGCGCACGTGCGAGGGTGGGTGTGTTTGTACGGCAGGACCTACATGTTGGCCTTCTTGGATCTAACCAATGGGACTCCCTGCAGTTTCTCTGGTGGTTCTCATGGTGAAACAGACTACAAAACCTGTCAAAATAAGACATTAAGTAGGACACTACTGAGCAGGATCAGGGGACCTGCCTGCCTCACAGGTGTGGTGTTAGAGAGGGGGCTTCCTGGCGTATCATCGTCCTCCTCTACGGCCGTTAAAACAAGCCCGAGGGACGCGGGCATCATGTGCGGGCGTGCTCATGATCGCGATCCGCTGCAGAGGTCCTGCGTGTCCCCAAAGGCCCCGACCAAAGCGCCGGGCGTCTTTCATTTGATCTCTGCGGCGATCGAGGCTACGGCGACCTCCCGGGCCCACGGCTGTTCGGGCTCGCACCAACGAACTGGCGTCAAGTGAAAAACGACCTGAAAGCGAGCGTATTCACACTTAACGCGATCTGACGCGACACATCGGCCGCCCCGGGGCACATTTTCAGCCTTTGAAACTACGTGGAAAGCGAGAACAAGTACTGTGCAAACCCCCTGCATTGTTAGGACGACACGATCAATCCCGCTACTCGTGTGGGAATCTGGTCTGTGAGAAGTCAGCAGAGCCTAATAAATATCATTTACAATCACATCAGGCGAGATGAAATAGTGTAGAGGGTTTGTGTGTGTGTGTGTGTGTGTGTGTGTGTGTGTGAGGGGGGAAATCAGCAGAGCTTAGCCATAAATGCCTCATGTGAAAAAAAAAAAAAAGGACAAATATGGGCCGAAAAGACCGGGTCTTCTGATCCAAGTCAGTCTAACCTGTCGCATGAAAAAAAAAATCCACATTTCAGAAAACATTTCAGATGACATACCTCGATATAGCCGGCCAGCGCTGGAACCACAATGCCCAAAATAAGGACAGATATCGCTGGGACTGAACCCATCTTCCAGGATCTCCGGCTGTGCTACTGTAAATAACTTATATCCCGTGAGCTATATGTGTAAGGTGACGTCCGGGAGAATGAAGGGCGAACCGAGTCCTGAGGAAGGGTCTGGTAATCTATCCCGGAGAGCGGGACGGGTCCTGCTCCGCTTGTTTTGTTACCCGAGCTCGACAGAAAATGTTGGACTGGGGAAGGGGAGGGGGGGGCAAGCTGTGCGTCGGTCTCCGCTGGAAATGTGGACTGTGTCTGTGGCGCGGCTGCTCTGCCTCTGCTGCCTCCTCCCTCCCCCTGGGTCCGCCTGATCCGCGGCGCGGCGCGCTGCGCCACCAGGCGGCCAGCTGCGGCCAGCTGCGCCCAGCGTCCACCGCGGAGGCACGAGTTACACCGGCGGGTTGCGAGCTGCGGCGGTGGAGGGAGCACACATCGCTCAAGCACCGCTCTTAAGCACAAATTCGAGGCACTAGTAGTATTTCCATCATTCATTCCCCATGTTTCAGCAGTAAATACTGTATTTTTTTGGTCGTCAGTTTGTTTGTTTGTTTGTTTTTAAATCAGAATCAGATTTATTTGCCAACTGTGTTCGTGCATACAAGGAGTGTGACTACTTCCACACAGTAGACAGGAGCAGTAACACAGACAGGGACACACATACGAGGACATACAGCGACGACAAGGCCAACAAAGCTGTACAAAGAAAAATAAACACAGATGTGTGACTATTATGTACGATCCAATGGGGAATTGTGTGTGGGGGGGGGGACAGCAATTGACACAACATACAATGTTTACATAAAGGTCAATCAGCAGGAAACAGGTGTCGCAAGATGTTGGAGATTGCAACGGGTGCTGAAAGAAATATTAAGCTGCTGGTGTAATAAGTTACATACAGTCGGTGGTTATGTCCCTTGCGAGCATGTGTACACGTCTATCGACAGTATAAACAGCCTGCCCTCAGTTATATTTAACAAGTGATGGATGATATAGATATACATGTTATTTCACAACGTGAGTTTTAAAACTTATAAACTTATGAATATAATTTGTAGGTAAGTGGAGGGTTCTCTCATCTCGTGTTGCAGGGTTATTGCACAGGGAGTGGTGTCTGATTATCACCGGTGATGGCGTGTGGGAAGGAACCGTCCTCGCCTCCGGCCTAAGATCCGACATCGGAACCCGTTCACTGTACCGGTTTGTGTAGAACACACCGCGTACAGACTCAACTTCCCAGCAGTTTATCAAGTAGTAAAGATGAGCTCAAACGGTTTAGCCACGACTGCACCAGTAGCCGTTGAAGACACTGTCATGAAATAGGAGTCCAATAGAGGCAAAGTTAAGAAACGAATACTTTTACTTAGCCCTAGTTTTATCTGCGACCCCTGTAGATCAATTAAAGTGTTCATTTAAGGACGATTTCCCAGTTTGGTGATTGGCTGGGTTGCATGTTTTGCATTGACGACACCTTGACGAATTTAATGTTGTAGTTCCTCTTTTTGACCGGTCGGGGGGTCAGTAAACGCTCTAGATCCTTAATGCACAATAGGATCCTCACCCTTTGTATATTTGTTTCGATTTCACCGATATGCTTCTTACTTTGTTGTTTGTTCATGTCTTGTTTATTTATTCGTTTTATCGCATATTATTTATGTATTCTTTTTTTTTGTACGGTTTTTCCTCTGTAGAGTCATGGGTGTTTACGGCCCCCTAGTGGCCACATCGAGGAACTGCAGCGCTATATTCCGCAAGCCCGCATCAGTGCAGACATGGCAGCGTACTACGACTTCCGGTACACACTTTCAAAATACAGTGACCAAACTAAAGCAGCCAGAAAAATAACAGTAATGGTAATTAAACACTATTTTAAAATACATTTTAGGTCAATGGTAGGGTCACGCAACCAACGACGTGATCCATAAGGTACTTTTTGGTGACCCTGGGCAGTCATTACTCGTGGTCTGGGTTATTAGCGTCAGTGGAGTAGCGCTACTGTAAATATGGTCATGCCAATAAAACCAGCCCTGGTCTTGCAATTGGTCCCATGACGAGTCTTTTACTGTAGGCATGGCCGGATTATTTTAAGGATCACCTAGGCAAACATTTGTTGCTGGGCCCGTAATAACCCCCACTGTACATGTCAGCTTCATTACTTACTCAGGCACCCAGAAACCGACCAGTAATCTAGAGCTGAAATGATTTGTTGATCAATAGATTACGGTAGCCGATTGACAGTAAGTAAATGGAAACACTTTTTATAATTGATTAATCCTTTAAATGATTTTTGAAAATGTTTTGAAAGTACAGACCGGAAATGTTAGAATACTTTTTTTTTTTACAGAATAAAATAATAAGAATTATATATATATACATCTATATAGATATATCTATACATATATATGTATAGATATACATATATCTATATATATGTATAGATGTGTATATATATATAATATTTTTTTTATCGTAAATTAGCTTAAACTATCAATGTTACTGCAAAGTAGAAAAAAAATCCCTTTGGACAACAGCTTTAATTCAATTGGACGGCTTCGGTGTTTAATTTTTTTGATTGGCTGCAACTGCAGCAACTAAAACGCATCCCTAAATTATAACCACGATTATTAAACGCGTTTGTGGGAAAATTAACTGTTCAAACGTATTACTGTAAAATCTAGACAAGTACATAGACTGTTTCGTGATGATATTTTAAAATATCCTATTTTACTTTTGCGCCAAAGTAAATTACCGCCAATGAGAAGCCATGCTCCGGCGTGTTGCTAGGCAGATTATGTTAATATATGCAATGCAGCCATCTCTGCAGCTACCATTCTGAGGTAAGAACAACTTGTACGTTTTCCACAAAATGTAAGAAAACCAGGGATTGCTTCACGACCAGGTCTGTAGCTGGACTGCTCGGTAGTCTTTCTGTTAATATAAATTAAATGTCCGGGTTGTTTTGGCGCATTTGCACCGGTATAAAATATATTTTTTTGGTTAGGTCTCTTCGGATGTGGTGGTTGTTGTTGTTAGTCCCACCCAAAATGGAGCCCGTTCTTCCTTGTTCACAGTAGACTGGAAGGGCTGGGCTCAACTAGAATCGGGGGACGGGTGGGTCTATCCAAATAATTCGGGCCTTTACCGCTTCAAAACCACTTTTATTAAAAATCGCAGACTGTGGTCCACGTCCTGGGCCCTGACAAGTTAAGTCTGTCTGCATGGTCGGCATTACATTGGGACTATATGGCTGTAGTGCTAATGTTGCGGTGCAGTAAATGCCCGGGTTTCTGTGGCGCTGGTTTTTGTGGTATGGTCCGGTTGGGACCGAGAACCTGCGGGGTTAAAATAGGGGGGAATTGAATTTATTATTGATTATACCAACTAGATTTGTGAATGAGTTCGCGGAGTCCTGGCTTTTCGTGGCGGCTTTTGCGGCGACGTGCGGTCGTATTTAGACGCCGTTTTCCCGGCGGCCTCATGAACAAGCGTATAGCGCGTTTTCCCTCGTACCCCCGCTGAGAGTCCTTGTGTGACCGCTCTGTGCACGAAGTGACATGCTGCTTTATTTTGACGTGCCAGTCCTGTCAGCAAGGGCTAGACAGACTCCGGAGACCCCCAAAATCTCTGTCTCGGATGGCACACGGGGTGAAATTCAGTGCCACTTAGCTCAGAGAGGGCTGCCGAAGTGCCTCAGTGTTGCAGCTAAACAGCCTTTCCCCAAACAAACAAGTCTAGCACATAATGGCTTTGATAAAGTCGTGACAGTAGAGGCTCCATCATCCATAAAGATGACTTCAGACCATTTACAAACTATACACATTTCTACAGAGAGTCTCAGAACATCTATGACCTGCATACCCCAAAACAAGCCATTCATATTTTACTTTGGTATTAGCTGCTATCACCATGCATTATTAATATTATGATGTTTAAAATCACCTAAATCCTCTTGTCTGTGTGCGTTACAGGCGTCCCTGGCTGTCCCAGGAGTGAAGTGATAGGCCGAGGCGGTTGGCGACAGGCCCGGCACCGAGCCGTCATGGAGACCAAGCAGGAGCCCTCCGCTGTGTGGAGTCAGACTGCTACCAGTGATTCAGGCAACGCCACACAGGTCTGCCTTCCTGTCCGAAGTGCCTGCGAACTGCTATATAAGAGTTACAGGCAGTAGAAAAGGATGCGGTACATTTGCTTCACCAGAGGACAATTTAAGCAACTAAGAATTTTGTCCTTTGAACACACTCCCCAGACCAGGAAACTCACTTCTGTCCAATGACCCTAGTTGCTGCTAAATCCCCAAATTCACCATTCGCTTTTATAGTTTTAGTTAATAGAATAGAGTGAGGTTTTCCAAGTGGTGGTTCCTTACCCTCCAAAAGGACTTAAATGGGATTAAGACTCACCATCATGTGTTCAGCACTGACCTATACAGTACTGTGCAAAAGTTTTAGGCACTTTAAATTTTTAGATTCTTATCAATCATCAGAACCAATACGGAGGCGTCTGATCAGCACCAAATTCATTCTGCAGCATGAGACAGCGAGCCCAAACATACAGCCCGAGACATAAAAAAAACTATCTTCAGAGACAAGAAGAACGAGGAGTCCTGCCACAGATGGTCTGACCCCAACAGAGCCCTGATCTCAGCATCATGGAGCCAGTCTGGGATCACACGAAGAGACGGGAGACACTGAGACATCCTCGATCCACAGGAGGACTTCGGCAGGTTTTCCAGGATGCTGGGAACAACATACCTGCCACGTACCTTGAAAAACTGTGCCCAGGTGTACTGAGGAGACTAGTGTTGTTTTGAAGGCAAAGGGTGGTCACAGCAAATATTGATCTGATTTCATTTTTTCTTTCTGTTTAGTGCACTTTGAAGTCAATGAATAAATTATAGGTATTCATGGCTTTATTTTTGAAAGCATCCTCACTTTTTTTTTTTTTTTTCAGAGCCTAAAACTTTTGCACAGTGCTGTACATTCTAATACATCTTTAAAAGTTAATGGTGGGTTAATGGGGGCTGTGTATGATAATGCCGCAGGTGGTTCATAGCGTTTGCGTCTTGTGCCCGTGTGTCGCAGGTGCATTTTGAAGGCAGCACAGTGGCCCAGATAGTGTACAGTGGAGATCAGGCAGACCGGGGACAGCAGCAGGTAGTTTATACAGCAGACGGGAACTCCTATGCCTCTGTAGAGTCTGCGGAGCACACACTGGTCTACATACACCCTGCAGATGACACTCAGGTAAGAAGGGGTCTTATTTAGAGCGGAGATTTTTTTAGCTGCATTTAGATGAAATTCATGACAAAAGCAACAGGCATCAATGGACTGGCTGGTTTGAATGTGTTTTTCAAAGACGCCTTGGCAGGACACATAGTATGGTGTTGAAACTCGGACCATGCCTCCCGTGAGAGTCATTATTGACTGCCTATGAAACGGTTTCCAAAAATTAGTATAAACCTTTTCTAGAATATCATATATATTCACTTTTGTGTTTCACATGTACAAAGTATAAATAAATGAATATGTAAAATTAATAAAATGCCCTTTGCCACACAAGATTTGCTCACAACATTGTCTTTGTTTCAGACTGTATTTGCTGATCAGCCACAAGTGGCTTACATTCAGCAGGATGGTACAACTCAGCAGGTAGGTTTAGCAGGCAGTGTCACTTTGCGAGCTCACTGTGTGACACATTGTTTTTACAGAAGCATAAAGCAACCGAATTTCATTTGCAGGTCACTGTTCTGCTGCCCAGCGGACAGAACATGAATGCTGCTAATCTGCATGTACTCAGTAATGTAGCAGAGGCTCCACAAGCCATCCTGGAGCCAGTTTCCCAGGTGAGAGCGCATTTTTTGTGCGCAGCTATTTCCCCTTCCGAAACAAGTAAATAGCACTTGTGTATTCCATTTTAGAAACACATTCTAGCATATAGCAGGGAAACATGAGCACAAATTGTGTCATGATGTATTTATACAATGACGTGCCCCGTTTCCCAGTGGACAAATTCAAGCAAAAACCTTGCTATTTTGTTATTCTATTAGGTGAGTGGTCTAACTAGGTGAATTTCACATTAGATTTACACTGAGATATTTGCAGTGCGCATTTATTCGAAAATAATCTTCAGAAATTTCACAGGTTAACATTTTGAGATTTGGATTCCAGTGTCGGTCCCTCAGAGACAAAGTGTAAATAAATGTTTCTTAACTTAACGCCCAAAAAATTAGTTTTTACATGCTTAGGAAGATTATGAATAAATAGTATCTAGTTTCGTAAAACTATCCAAGAGTACATTTACAACTTTATTTAATTTTTCGTTGCATCATTACATGTGAACAGGCCGAGGATGACGATGAGAGCTTGTCAGTGTTTCCCACATAGAGCAGTTGAGTGAGTATTAACTCTGTGAAATGATCAAACAAACACAGGAGCAGCTGTCTGTGTCCGGTTCGCTCACCTCCATGGCGGATATTGCAGACGCCCCCACCAGTCCCCTCGGGGCCACAGACTCCACAGACGACTCTGACGAAGATGAGGATGAAGACTCTGAGATGGATGACTGGGAGCCACGTCAGCCTCAGTCCTTCAACCCTCACAGCCTCTGTGAGTGACGCCCTCCACAGTCCTAACACGGTTGTCTGGTCCGTCTCTGTCTGGACTCTCTGTCACTCATGTACAGAAGACGGGAGAAGATGTAGAGCAAAGAGTCTTTTTCATAGCACTGACATCACAGATATTGTGTACTGTGGCTGTGGATACTTTTTAAGTACGACAGTAACACAAAGTAGGGCATAAAAATGACACTCTGACACTTTTGCAACGACAATGTAAGAAGAAAAGCTGCACAGCTGTAGTATCTGTTGCAGAGTTGTCGTATTAGATTGTTCAGGTCTTCGAAATCCGTTTTAAGAAAAATAAACATCCAGAGTGGGTCAACGGTCAGACCGCAACTATATGTACTGTGGTCACTCTGACTTGCTGATTTCTCCTTTTTGTGGTCCCTCAGGGTGCGAGGAGTGTAACATTGCCAACCCCTCAGTCTGCCTGAAACACGGTCCTCTGCACCCCATCCCCAACCGGCCGGTGATGTCCAAGGCCCGGGCCAGTCTTCCTCTGGTCCTCTACATCGATCGCTACCTGGGCGGGGTGTTCTCCAAGAGACGCATCCCGAAACGCACGCAGTTTGGTCCTGTGGAGGGACCCCTGGTTCCTCAGAGTGAACTTCAGGACCACTACATTCATTTGAAAGTAAGTCAGCGTTCTGCACGGCTGGTTTCTGTTTAACTGTTTTGAGCTATTTTTAGTTGTCCAATTTTTATTTTGGCATTTAGCTGCACAGAGTAAAATGTTCATATCATTTTCTGTGTTTAGAAGGGTATCCCACTTTACCTGAAACTGCACATTGTCTTTGCACAGTTTGTTAAATATGAAATTGTGATATTGCGTAGGCGTACTTCGTGGCCACAGGAAATGACACCCTGAAACTTCAAAATCCAAACGGACTTTGACTCCTTTCTCATTTTGATTTTGCTTGGAATAAAGTCATTACAGGGTTGTAAAACTATTGCTTCACAGAGAGCCAGAAGGACAGAGGGCAAACTTTGTAAATATAGAAAAAGGAAATATATTTTGTGAATGAAAATGTTTTAAAAGAAAGCGCTAGGTACTGTGTGTAAGAACTGAGGAAAACGTTTTGTGTGTGCAAGCACGTGCAGTCTAAGGTTGCACTCTTTCAATCTGATATCTAATCGGATTCTTGCTTGTTGCCTTAGCTGTGTCTGCTGGATGCAGAGAAAGATGGAGAGAAGTCTAACGACATGTGGTTGGACCTTTCTGATGAGGACAGCTGTAACTGGATGATGTTTGTGAGGCCTGCTCAGAACCACCTGGAGCAGAACCTGGTGGCCTATCAGTACGGCTCAGAGATATTTTACACGACCATCAAGAACATCCAGCCTAAACAAGAGCTCAAGGTCAGTCCTGTCTATTGCAGTTTATGTGTTGTGTTGCATCTCCAGCCTCATTATTTGTCCTGCTTCATATGTGGTACTGTGTGCTTTTCCACTGTGGACGCTCCCATCACCACCATTTCCAGCAGCAGGGAGCTGTTTTCAACAAAAACGTTGTGAAAAGTTTTTACAGCTGTACGATACCTGCCCGGCACCTGGCAGACAGGCAAAATCAGCGACTAGCTGGTGAGGAAGTTCGGTTACGCTCAGTCGAAAGCCAGAAAATTTAGAGCCAGATATTTTGCTCAGGAGCTGGTGCAGACGAACCAGAGCTATAAGGAGAGTGAATCAGTCGCTATTAGTAGAGGATATCTGAATATGCTTTTTTGTTTTGTGGTTTTAATTAAATTTCCTTCTGCAGGTGTGGTACGCGGCATCATATGCAGATTTTGTAAATCAAAAGATCCACGATGTTACGGAAGAGGAGAGAAAAGGTGAGTCTCTGCACACTGTGCCAGCATTGCTTAAGATCAACGCCATGTTTCAGCCCTGCTGTTAGTGATGACATGTGTCCCATTACAAACTATTGTAACAGTAGTAGATGTTTGGTAGCAGTGGTTCTCCCTGGTCCTCACCTTCATTCGTTCCTTCAGTGCTGCGGGAGCAAGAGAAGAACTGGCCTTGTTATGAGTGTAACCGCCGCTTTGTGAGCTCTGAACAACTGCAGCAACATCTCAACATGCATGACGACAAGTTAAACTCTGTTAGTAGGTAAGACCTTTCTCATCACCCCATTTCATATATTCCCTTTCATTTTAACCGGGCTAGAGCCCGTATGACCTCTTCACTGCGTCTTTACTCTCTAAGATCCAGAGGCCGGGGTCGAGGAAGAGGAAGGAAGAGATTCGGGACAGGAAGAAGACCGGGGAGGCCGCCTAAGTTTATACGTTTGGACCCACCAGTTGACACGGGTGGGGACAAGACAACAGTAAGGGACACATTAATACTTGCTGTTTTGATTAATCGATTAATTGATTGGGTCTGAGAAGTAGTGATCAACGTTTTTATGTCAAAAGGTCAATTTACAGATTAATCTATAAATAAATAATTGTTAGTTGCAGCCCATGTGCATACACTGTTACGTTTACCATAAAACAAAAAAATGTTCAATTAATTTATACAGTTATCTTGCAGCAAAGTAATACTACCAACAAAAATGGAAAAACGTTCACGAGGGTTATCAAAAATATGAACAACACAAGATTTTAAGGTTGCTACTGACAGACTTAAAAGACTTTAAAGCAAATATAGGGTTTGTTTTGAAATGTGCAACTGAAAAACTTGAGCCAATGACAACTTTCTTTTTTTAATTACAAACTTCCAATCACCTTTTTAATCAGGAGATGCTGGAACTGACGGAGAAGCAGCCACTGGAGGAGCAAGTGGAGGGAGCTCAGAATGGGCTGAAAGAGGTGGAAATGGAGCCGGAGGCAGAGGCCGGGACTGAGGTGGAGGGTCAGTTTATACCTCCTGCAGGGGAACCAGTGCCAGCGTCCGTCACCCCGTCCTCCAACACGGACCTGCCAGTTCCGCTAAAGGAGGACCCAGCACAGAGCAGCCAATCGGACACCCACCTCACATCTCAGGACATGCGCCGTGCCAAGAGGATACGGGTAAGACGGGAAAGTCTTTGTTCACTGCAATGCAAAAGTGTTTTAGATTTAGTCTGTTGTTCGGTGTCACAGTGGCTGTGATTTGCTTTACAACCGTGTGTCTCTCTTCCTCAATGCGTGCTTCCCTCAAAGATGGATGTGCAGGTAGGTGGGACCTGGAGGATGGCAGAAAAACACAAGGTTCAAAGATTCCTCTTGTCATATTCCATGGTGTTAATATTCATGCGACATTTCAGGATATGCCCCCCCCCCCCCGCACGCTCCATTGCATCCATCAGCCTCCTCCTGTGTCTCAGCAGATCAATGTCAGGAAACCAAATTGGAGTTTTCTGTGAGTAGTTCTTCTTTCTCTCCTCTATCTAAGAATGCAGCACTGCAGCACCTTTTCATCAGGAAGAGTTTCCGTCCTTTTAAATGCACCCAGTGTGGCAAGGCCTTCCGGGACAAAGAAAAGCTGGATCAGCATATGCGGGTCCACGGCCGGGACACCTACGCCTTTTCCTGCCACATTTGCAACAAGAGCTTCATGAGTGACCCAGCCCTGGAGGACCACCTGCTTGTGCACACAGAGAACCGCTCCTACTCTTGTCTCTTATGCCCAGAAACCTTTGAAAAGCTGGAACTGCTCAAAGACCACGTAGGGGTGCACGCTGTGGATGGTAGCTTCAGCTGTCCCTCCTGCAAGAAGACGTTTACGGACTTCATCCAGGTTAGTAATGTTTTCTCCAGCATGGTAATACAGTGATTTTTAGAACAGCCAAACAGGTTTTGTTACATATGACAGGAAGGGAATTGTCAATCTTTTTAGCTGTTTAAAAAACATTTACCCACAGTCGCACAGCTCTGCGATATAATCATCACGATGAAGGCAATGTGGCCGAAAACATTTGGGGAAGTAAACAATATATTGGAGAAGTTTTGTGCAACCTGTTAATCATTTATTTAATTCATTATTTAATTCAAAACCAAGTTTTTGCTTTACAGTGATTAGAATTACTTTTTTTTTCAAATTTTGTTTTAGAAAATTGGAGTTACAGATCATATTAGGACTAAGCAAAGGGCAGTGTGGTTTCAAATAGTAAATTGACACATTAACTCAGTTAACTCAGCTAAAAAACGTTCTCTTCCCTAGGTGAAGAAGCACATACGCTGCTTCCATTCAGAGAAGATCTTCCAGTGCCCCGACTGCGAAAAGGCCTTCTGCCGGCCGGACAAGCTTCGTTTGCACATGTTACGCCACTCTGACAGGAAAGACTTCCTGTGCTCGACATGTGGCAAACAATTCAAGGTAAGATGAATACGGAGAACACTGAGAGATTAACTGTATGTGGTGCTGCTTTAAAGATCTGTCAGGTCTTATGTGAACATTCTTTTCCTGTGACATTAAGAGGAAAGATAAGCTGCGTGAGCACATGCAGCGCATGCACAATCCTGACAGGGAGGCCAAGAAGGCCGACCGGATCCACCGCTCCAAAACCCTCAAACTGAAGGTGCCCACCACCGACTTTGAGAGCTTCATGTTCAAATGCAGAGTGTGCATGATGGGATTCAGACGCAGAGGAATGCTGGTGAGAAACTACTCGCTGGAAGCTCTTGTTGATATTGAGTCCCAGTGCAATTTTCAAGTGAACTGGAATTCCAGCTTTTTTCCGGCTTTTATTTTTCTGGTTACAGGTTAATCATTTGTCCAAGCGTCATCCCGAGATGCGTATTGATGATGTGCCTGAGCTAACACTGCCAATTATCAAGCCAAACAGGGACTACTTCTGCCAGTATTGTGACAAGGTTTGGTTTTCCAAGTTATTTCAAACAGTATATTTTGGACAATACTCAAGATTATATGTTTTTTTATTATTATTGTTATTTTTTTTTCCATTTAATTTTTTAAATTTCTTTTTCAAACTGCATTCCAGGATCAATGTGAAAATTCATGGTTTAAATCAAACATGCTAACTTCTGCTTCCGCTTAAACTCCTAAAATCAGTTTTCAGTATGATACCAAAGAGTCTCCTTAATGAGCTGCTCTCTGTGCAGGTGTATAAGAGTGCCAGTAAAAGGAAAGCTCACATACTGAAGAACCACCCGGGGGCAGAATTGCCTCCCAGCATCCGCAAGTTGCGACCAGCTGCTCCTGGCGAACCAGACCCCATGCTGAGCACACACACCCAGCTGACGGGCACCATCGCCACGGCACCGGTCTGCTGCCCGCACTGTGCCAAACAGTACAGCAGCAAGGTTAGTAATGAAGCTTTGCCAAAGAAGTTCAAGAATTTTTACCTAACTGGAAATCTGTATAAATGTTTATATGGAGATCAACTGTGTTTGCAGTAATCCTCCAGTCTATGCTGCGCCTTGGACAGTCTCAGACCTAACTGATAACTTTTTTTTTGTGTGCTTGCTCCTCAGACCAAGATGGTTCAGCACATCAGGAAGAAGCATCCGGAGTTTGCCCAGCTCGCCAACACCATCCAGGCTCCTTTGACAACAGCTGTAATCAGCAGTACTCCTGCAGTCATCAGTGCAGACGGTACCACAGCTGAGGCTGTAGTGGTAAGAAAGAGTTACAAGCACACGTGTTGAGCACAAACGCTTAGTGGATATTTGTCCAAAGGGTGTCACGTCTTGCCTTGAAAATTAGCAATACATGAAATCAAAATCAGTGATAGTAAGGAACAAAGCTACACAGTTCGAGTGAATGTTAATGTTATAGAAAAATGGACTCAGTACAGCAGAATCAAGCAAGAAAGACAGAAAGAAAGAAGGAATAATGAAAAAAGGTCAACTCACATACACCAGATATCATCACTGAATAATTTCTTTTCTCCACAGACCACAGATCTGCTGACCCAGGCCATGACGGAGCTTTCTCAAACACTGACCACAGACTACCGAACAGTGCAGGGCGACTACCAGAGGATTCAGTACATCCCTGTTTCGCAGGCAGGAGGCAGTCTGTCCCAGCCGCAGCACATTCAGCTGCAGGTGGTGCAGGTGGCTCCGGTAAGGCTCCCATTTTTGATCTAGGACCTAGACTTTTTTTTTTTTTTTAACCTATATGCATCCACAGAATGCTGACTGAGTATCTTGACAACATCCTGCCTCACATTCAAAGTTATAAACTTTGATAGCTGGGATCTTCCTGATATAAACACAAGTCCAGTCACTGTAGACTGTCCAACATGTGGCTATATAAACTATAGTGGTTTAAGGAAAGGAGATGGTTTTTTTTTGTTTTTGTTCTTTTTGATTCACTAATCAAAGTTTCCTTGTTGGTCTGGGATCTAAAATGGCCACCTTGCAAATTCTGTTGTTGTTCCTACCTCTCATGTGTCCAACACAACTGATCACTTATACGGTACTAATCACTAAAGAGAGATGGTGTGGTTTGCTCTTTCTATACGCTTAAATCCAAAAGGTCTTAAATTCATAGGCAGGGCCGAGACGCTGGACCAACAGCCACCATTAAAATTCTGGCAAATTCCTGCTTTGGTTCGTAGGATTGTCTTGAGGCATTTCTGCAGCTAAACTAAATTTCATTTTTCCTGCCATCTTTTGAAAATTTAGTTTGCAGGTAGAATAGTCATAGGGGTTGTTGCAGAAGGTGGACAAAATTCTGCGCTCTGCTTTCACAGTAAGTCGACAGTGTTTATTAAAACGTATCCTGTCCAGGATTGAAGTGAATTTAATAAACGGTAATAAGTAGTTATTTTCTCTGTGATTCACAGGCGTCCTCCCCACATGCACAGCACCCAACAGTAGATGTGAGCCAGCTGCATGACCCTCATGGCTACAGTCAGCACTCCATCCAGGTACAACACATCCAGGTCACCGAGCCCTCAGGGTCTGGACAAGGTGCCAGCCAGGTAAATCCTCATGACTCTGACTCTGGGGCGAGGTTGATGAGTAATGTTTAACACATGAATACTTTATGACATGTATTAAGTGTCATTCCACATCCAAAGAATCTCAAAATCCCGCCCAACTTTTCAGTCCATTTTTTGGAAATCGGGAATTTCTGTCTGCACGCTGACGAAACCCCGTGATCCCCAAAATGTTAAGCTTGATAAAAGAACACTTAAACAACCACCTCTTCTCGCTCTTTCAGGTAACTGGTCAGCCCCTGAGCCCCACCTCCCAGCAGGCTAGTCAGGAGCTGAGCCCCGCCCAGTTGACCCCCGTCACCCTAGCTCAGAGCCACACCCTGCAGACCAACAGCACCCAGCAGCAGCAGGGGACTGTGCAGCACGCTTACATACCTGGGAACTGGAACTACCGAGGTTACTGTGAGTCCCACACATAAGTCCTACTCTGTGCATTTTGATGGCTCTATACTGTTTGACTGCAGGTTATTTTAATATGTTAACTTCTAATTGCTCCAGCATCTGAGATCCAGATGATGGCTCTACCTCATGCTCAGTATGTGATAGCTGAGGCCAGCACACCTGTGTCCGGAGTCAACAGCAACCAGGTGAAAGCGGTGAGTGAATGAACGCTCTCTGTTAGATTGAGGAATCCATCCAAAAAGGGTTCGCTGCACACCAAAGGTTTTTATTTAAAAAAAAAAAAGAATTAAAAAAAAAGATTTCAGCTTTTTAGATTCTGTGTGTTCATCTAAACGTCTAAACTGGAGACTTCCTGTAACTCTTAAGTTATTTCCAACTAAGGTGTACGTACTTTTTACAGCTTCACACCTGTAATCTCTCCCCTTATTGATGTGTGAGCCTGATAAAGCACATGAGAAATGCACTGTTTGCTCTTTCACTACTTGTTAAAATCCATAAGTCATTTATTGTTGCTCTGGATAAACAGTATTGTTGCCAGGTGGTAGTTACCTCCTAGACAATACTAAATGAGAAATGAGCAGAAAGGAATTGAAGACGGTGGCGTATGTGGAACTTAAGGTGTTCTCATCCCCGTCCTGCAGACACACTACGTTATCTCTGAGGGTCAGAGTGAGCTGGAGACGAAACAGACCGTCCCTCAGAGCACAGCCCAGGCCCACGCTGAACATCTGGAGCAGCAGCCGACCAATCAGCAAGCCACCACGCAGTACATCATCACCACAACAACCAATGGAAGTGGCGCTAGTGAAGTCCACATCACAAAACCGTGAACAGTACAGTGATGAACTCTCGCAGACTGATCCTGCATGTTGACCTCAGAAGATTGCACGGACACGAATGAACAAATATAATGTCATATGTGGATGGAAGCAGACTTGGGTACATAGAGAGCTAAAATGAGGATGAAGAGATGACCAGCACAGTTTTATGTGTCTGTAAATAAGTAGAGAGAGAAATGTGAAAAAGTTTTGATTTTGAAAAGAATATATAAAAACAAAAACTAAACTGAACACTTGTTTTGAATACACAGCAATGGAAAGTGTGGAATTTTTCAGAAAAATGTTCAGTGGAACTTCTGAAGCCGGGGAGAACATTAGATGAAATACAGGGTTCCTGCGCAAGTTTTAAAGTATCGAAAGTTAACGAGATCATTTTAAGGTCTGGAAAAGCTGGAAAAGTTTTGTTGCTCAGTCCTTATACAGATTTGAGTTCCCACTTTACATATTTGTAAAGTCATAGACATTTCTTGAAGTATAGTATTTGTAAATTGAAGTTTGGAAAGAAAAACAGAACTGAAAAATATGGAAAAAAATATGGATATAAAACAATCCTGCAAAACAGGTCAACATGTTTCTGTCCAATGTAAGTACTCCGCACACCCTCTGTTGTGTTGTATGTTTGCATATTGTTGCTGATATCTGATGTGATTTTTTTTTCACCATTAATTTCCTCTCTGAAATGTCTCAGACATTTGTTTTTATTCACATGTCGGATTGTCCTGATTTCTCCAAAGATCAGAATGAGTTATTTTAATTTGTTTTTCTTTGTCCTTGACACAACCACAACGCCTTTGTTTTTACAGTAAAATTTAGAAAAGCAAACATCATCAGCTCTACTCTTCCAAGACTAGCTGAATGCTACCAAGGGCCTTGCGGGGTCAGCTATGAATTTTAAGAACTGCGCTTGGTTTTACAAGATCATGCAGAGTTCTTATGGATACAGCTGGCCGTTAAACTTCTGGTCTGTTTTGTTTTTTGACCTATGTAAAAGGTCATTACCACAGACTGAATGGCACCAGGAAACCGCACTTGGAAGGGTAACTGGTCAGAAATGTGCTATGTTACACCTGTGACCGCACCGAGCGGCGTTGTCACGGGATCCTGGAAAACACACGTGCATCTCTGCAGCAAGGTGAGAAGTTAAACCCTTGGAGGTTGGAAAAAAAAAAGATTTTTAGGGGGTGTCAAGGTACTCCTAATGCCCCAATTAACGGCAAAAAGGAGGACGTGAATTTTAAATTGGAATCTTTCTGTTTCTTTCCCCGACCCTTTATCAGTCTGAGAAGAAAAGTGATCAGGTTTTCCTCAAACAGTTCTTCATATTGAGATTACTTCTTACTCCAGAACGAACAAAGCACCTGGCAATGCAATGGTTAGCTCTTCCCTTGGTACCTGCACAGAGACCTACCACGTCGTTTTTGAAAAAAAATTTTTTTTTTTAGAAGCTCGACGCCAAATACAAAACCTGTTTTCCTCAGTGACACGCGCTTTGGAAGACAAATGAGGTCACAAGTTCAGTTTTTAGTCCCCCCAGGTGTTACCAGTGAAATATCGAGAGACGGCATCACAGGTTTGCAACTGAACAGTTCAGGAGCTCAACGGGATAGTGTTTAAAGGTGACATGGTCTTACTTCACTGCATTAATCTGGTTATTAACCCGCTAAAACAGTGCAAGTGCTTCACTTGGGGTCGGTACTTAGGCGGCAGCACGGTATCTTAGGGTAAACAGGAAGGGATGGTGTCGCCACATCTCATGTTTCCTTTGTTGTCAAGTGAGAAAGGAGAATATAGTTCGGTAGGAAGAGTTCAAACCTTGTGATAGCACTCACCTGTCTTACTGATGTACTCATAAGCAAGGCGTGTCTAGTGCTGGAACTTACCTCCTGTGTTCTAAAGTACTTTTGGTACTTGTTCAAAGTAAATGTTTTAGATTAGAAATAAGGCCATTATAAAAATGTGCCCATTATTTATACTGCTCTATGACAATAGACTTGTGCTATGTAAAATATGGGAGGAACATTATGGGGTTATGTGCAGAAAATCCCCTCATTATTTGAATTATCATTATTTTTTATGTTGTCCATGTGTTGGAAAATTAAATTCTTTTATATCTTTTTTTTCTTTTCACTTTATTATCAATATGGTGAACTATGGAGCAAATGTTGTCCAAATAATTTCACAAGTATCAGTTCAGGTTAATTGGGTCTTTATTTGTCCGGGTGTTATTCATGTTCTCACTGCTAGATGGCGGCATGGCCTCAGAAAACCAAAAACCGGTTCTTCAGCATCTGAAAACTTGAAGAGCCAAAGACCACAACAGAAACCCACAGCGTAAACCTCAATTACGTTTGGATGCTGATGAATTAAAATGGGCTTTCTATCATTTGTAAGCCTCTGTCTCGTAAAGATGAGTAATGGCCAATCAGATTCCAACAGGTTGTTCACACGCTGCGAACTAATAATAGCTCACTGTGTGTATCTGACAGTGATGCAGAGGGGAAGAAGTGACTGTTGGAGGTGTTGTAGTTGGCTCCTCTGTGTGCCTGGGTGGAGCAGGGCTTGTCCTCCAAACAATTGCGATCGGTATGTTTAACAAATTCCTGCATGGACGGGAATGGGGGGAAAAAAAAAAAAAGATTTTTAGGGGGTGTCAAGGTACTCCTAATGCCCCAATTAACGGCAAAAAGGAGGACGTGAATTTTAAATTGGAATCTTTCTGTTTCTTTCCCCGACGCTTATCAGTCTGAGAAAAAAAGTGATCAGGTTTTCCTCAAACAGTTCTTCATATTGAGATTACTTCTTACTCCAGAACGAACAAAGCACCTGGCAATGCAATGGTTAGCTCTTCCCTTGGTACCTGCACAGAGACCTACCACGTCGTTTTTGAAAAAAATTTTTTTTTTTAGAAGCTCGACGCCAAATACAAAACCTGTTTTCCTCAGTGACACGCGCTTTGGAAGACAAATGAGGTCACAAGTTCAGTTTTTAGTCCCCCCAGGTGTTACCAGTGAAATATCGAGAGACGGCATCACAGGTTTGCAACTGAACAGTTCAGGAGCTCAACGGGATAGTGTTTAAAGGTGACATGGTCTTACTTCACTGCATTAATCTGGTTATTAACCCGCTAAAACAGTGCAAGTGCTTCACTTGGGGTCGGTACTTAGGCGGCAGCACGGTATCTTAGGGTAAACAGGAAGGATGGTGTCGCCACATCTCATGTTTCCTTTGTTGTCAAGTGAGAAAGGAGAATATAGTTCGGTAGGAAGAGTTCAAACCTTGTGATAGCACTCACCTGTCTTACTGATGTACTCATAAGCAAGGCGTGTCTAGTGCTGGAACTTACCTCCTGTGTTCTAAAGTACTTTTGGTACTTGTTCAAAGTAAATGTTTTAGATTAGAAATAAGGCCATTATAAAAATGTGCCCATTATTTATACTGCTCTATGACAATAGACTTGTGCTATGTAAAATATGGGAGGAACATTATGGGGTTATGTGCAGAAAATCCAATCATTATTTGAATTATCATTATTTTTTATGTTGTCCATGTGTTGGAAAATTAAATTCTTTTATATCTTTTTTTTCTTTTCACTTTATTATCAATATGGTGAACTATGGAGCAAATGTTGTCCAAATAATTTCACAAGTATCAGTTCAGGTTAATTGGGTCTTTATTTGTCCGGGTGTTATTCATGTTCTCACTGCTAGATGGCGGCATGGCCTCAGAAAACCAAAAACCAGTTCTTCAGCATCTGAAAACTTGAAGAGCCAAAGACCACAACAGAAACCCACAGCGTAAACCTCAATTACGTTTGGATGCTGATGAATTAAAATGGGCTTTCTATCATTTGTAAGCCTCTGTCTCGTAAAGATGAGTAATGGCCAATCAGATTCCAACAGGTTGTTCACACGCTGCGAACTAATAATAGCTCAGTGTGTGTATCTGACAGTGATGCAGAGGGGAAGAAGTGACTGTTGGAGGTGTTGTAGTTGGCTCCTCTGTGTGCCTGGGTGGAGCAGGGCTTGTCCTCCAAACAATTGCGATCGGTATGTTTAACAAATTCCTGCATGGACGGGAATGGGGGGGAAAAAAAAAAAAAAAGCCACTACCTAGATTAAACAAATCTTCCAGCAGAACCAGTTGTACGAGCTTGTCTTGTTAGAGAACTAATCACACATTTAAGCAGGCGCATGTTGTTCAGCTAATTGCTCCGCTGCAGTTTCTGCTCCTGAGTGTGCGCCCATGCCTCGGCTGACGGCCGTCCACACCGGAGGCCAGGGGGGTTCGGGACGGGGAGAGACAGCAGGCCGGGACCGTCAATGGATGGAGGAAGTAAAAGAGGACGGGGAGGGAGAACCTGCCGGGGGGAACCAAGAACTGCGGGGGTAGGTAGACCTGTGTGTCATTCAACAGCTGGCCTTTCATCTGAATCCGCCTATGAATGGCAGGCCCCCTGATTACCTGCTGCTACAGGGAGGAGAAGTCTGTGTGAGATGATGGTGTAAGTGCGTTTCTCTGCTCAGACTGCTGAAGGCAAACGTTCCTCTGCTCCATTAGTCAGATATCTGTCAACATTTCTGACGGCCGGGCTCACATCTAGCTGCTTACCATCACACATCTGAGGTGACTGTCAGTTGTACAGTCCACGGCCGGTGTGGCGATTTACCACCGATGACTCAGCTGGACCCAGCAGCTGGTCCATCATAGTAAACGCATGTTGTGTAGCACAGCATTGTTCAAAACCCTCAAAGCTTCGAGGATTCTGAGACATTTTTTCAATTTTTCAGTCGACCAGTCCTCCCTCTCTCTCTTCTTTTTTAAAAACTGTTTGCTGTCTCTCTCTTTCCATCGCCACGTTGCTCTAACAGCTCAAATCAAACACCAGCTGATGGTCAGCCACATCTCGCATTTTGGTCCCGGGCTCCTCGGGCCCTGCGGCCCTGGAAAGACTGGTACAGCTTCGCTCCAGTAGGTGTAGTGTGGTTACTCTGCCAGGTGGAGGTGTCGCTGCAGCCCGCTCTGTTACTGGTGTGCTGGAGGCTCCTGTTGCTCTGTTTACTGTGGACGGTTCTGGGAGGTTGTGTTCATGCCCTGAAGTGCTGCCTGCAGCCAGGACAGAACCAGGTGGGTGCAGCCGCACGAACCAGATCTCGCTTGACCCTGTCGGCGCACTTAACTGTGTTATGTTTATTCATCGACTTTGCTTCAGTTCAAGGGGGAACCTCGGCAGAGGATACAGCAGGAGGGTGTGACTGAAACCGGTAATAGCCAGTGTTCATGGTGAGACTATATTCGTTTCCATAGTTACCCTCTCTTTGTTTGATATAAAATGTTAGCATTTTTTTGAGTGCGCAGACAGAAAGACAAGATCAAAGATGGACATAGAGATTTACCTTGTAGGCCAGATTTGATCTAAGTACACCACATGTATCACTTGCCCCAAGTGAGCCACAATTGGCCCAACGCCTCACGGAATAAAACAGCTTCCAGAAAACGGCGCTTTTAAATTTGCTGCATCCATATTTTGGGAAAAACCATGTCATTTCAATGCACCCAAAGGAACCATGAGGGTCTTAATCATTACACCTGTTTGCTGTCTAATGTTTTTATTTCACTTATTCTAAAATACCAGTTTCTTTAGTTGTGAGAAATGATCACATTTATTAGATTATTTGTTTTGCCAATATGATATTGGAAAAAAAGTGTGACAAATAAAAAAAAAAACTAAACAAAAAAACTATCTTTTCAAACAGCTCCATATACAATAGATGGTCACTGTGGTCTCCTTATTTCTCCAGGGTGTCCCAGTTTAGGAGCCCAGGCCTCCACACTCCTCTGTCCCTGGCCCTGGCAAACAGCCTGCTGCTGTGTGTGCTCCAGGAGCCCCTGCCAGACCCCCGTGTGCCCCACATTCAGGCTCTCCTCTCCAGGCTGGAGGTAAGAGGGAGAAAACCACCTTAAAGAAGTAAAAATACCCTCTCTCTCACACACACAGCAGCCTCCAGCGATCCCTGTCATCTCCCGTGTTTTCAGTCGCTTTTTGCATGTAGATCAGCGTGAAGTCTTTGTTGGTAATATTACAGAGATCAGACATGGCACTCAGGAATACACAGATATTCTAGCCCCGGGCAACATCACTGAGCTGCTGTCGTCTGCATTCTGAATTAACCAGACTGGCAGAGGAAATTTTAATGTTTTGTTTCCTTCTGTCTTTTCTGCGTGTGCCACACTAGCAAGGAGGCTCTGTGATTGCAATGTCAGTTAATCTGTCAGCCTGTTGGCCCAGCACTTTGTTCCGTGGTGAAATATTTTATGTACTGAATGGATTTCCATGAAATTCCCAAAGGATGGATCCTCTTTCTTTTTGACTTAATTTAAGCACCGCCAGCAGGTCAAAAATTCCCGTCGCACAACACTGTTCATGGCAGAGTATCTCGAAAACTAATAGTTGAAATTAGGCGCAACTTACTCTGAGCTTAATGCTAACAAATGTGCTGACATGCTGGGCTAAGAAAAAGGCCTTTCTGCTGGCAACAGCCTCAGGCCAAACTGTAACTTTTTTTTGCCTGACTAGTGGCAAAGATTTAACAGAAGAAAAGCCCTCGATCCATTTTTCACCAAGCCCCTAGCACGTCTATAAACCTTTTGTATGGTTTAAATCATACTCCTCCTTCTAATGTTGCCGTTGTTGTAACACTCCTGTGTTCTTGTTTATCATTTCATTTTTTGGCTTTGTTTTTTTTTTTGTTAGCGTTCCAAAAATGTATTTTTAAAACCTCAATTGCCGGATCGGTTTTGTTTTTATGTGTTTTGGCATTTTAAACAGTATGAAAATATATCTTTGGGCAACCGCATCTGTAGAACAGATGTGTCAGCGTACAGCGGTTATAAAATGCCTCCCATAGGTTCCTGCACCGTCTTCATTTGGTCGATGTATATATATCCAAAGTGCTGCATGGCACCATGACGCATGTATTTTGCAGAAGCAGTTTAACAGGCCATGCTCAACCAAACAAACCCCACAAAACTAAACCGGGTCCTCTCGGTCCTCTCTTTTCTCTCCCTAGTCAGTGTCTCACACACTCGAGAAGGCTGGTACAGGATCAGAGGTGACACCGGAGGAGGTGGACCGAGACTCCATACTGATAGACAAAGTGAAGCTCATCTGCGCCTACCTACGGCAGAGGTGAGGCTTGGTACCTAGCGTACATACCATCTGCTTTTTGTTTTGGGAACTGAGTTCAGTCGGATTAACATCACACACTCCTCTCTGATAGGATGAGGTCACTGTGTACTCTCGTCCAGGTGCAGGGGGATTTCGAGGCCGGCGTGAAGGACATGCTGGAGGGCCTAGATGGCCTCTGGGCTCGGCTGGAGGAACTGCACACTGGGGTCACACTAACCAAAGAGGGGAGTCGAGGCCACGGAGACCTGGCCTTGGCCTGGACAGACGCAGAGGTAAGCAGGTGTGAAGCTCTGTCCACAGTTCTGTGGTAATGGTATTATGGTGCGTTTAGTTTTTCTGTTTCAGCTAATCTTAACTACTTTTGCAACTTTCTAGTTACTGCATAGGAAATATGTTTTTGTAAAGTTTTCCAAAGTTAAGGTTTGTCTTCAACAACAGTTGTCTCCTTAGTAGTAACCATGAATCCAGGTGTTTTACCTTGACATTTGCCTTGTCACTCCCTTTGAGTGTTATTTGTAAAACTCTTATGTGGGTGGCAAAGAACTTGTTCGCAGTACTGGGACACTACAGGAGCAGACTTCAGTGCTGCCAGACTCATCTGGAGGACAGCACACATATACTCCAGGTAAGGTTTTCCTCATGCAACAAAAATCAACTTCAGATATTTCCCGCTGTCTTTACTCAGGAATCCCCTTTGCCCTGTTTCACAGGAGTTAACCTGGAGTCAGACTCATGTAAGCAACAGTGTGAGCAGCAGCGGTGAGTCGGTCTGGCCAGAGCTGTTGCTTCAGTCCAACATTGAGCAGGTACAGTAAATTCTTCTCCTTAGACAAACAGCTGAATGTTGTTCATGAGTTTAGAAACCCACCAGGACTGAAAACTCGTCTCTCCTCGTAGTTTGACAAGGTGCGGGAGAGTTTCTTCTCCCTGGAACAACAGACCTCTACTTTCCAGGCCCACCTGGAGGGACTAAGAAAGGGAAATCAGGAAGGACACCCGAGACCCCTCGCTCATGCTAACGGGGCCAGTTCACGCTCAGCCTCTCCGGGGACTTCCCCATATCTCCATTGTGGACGCACAAGCGACGTGTCGCTGGAGCATCGTAGTTCGACCTGTGCATCGGCGTCTACATCCTCCGTGGATGCAGTCACAGACGCAGAAACAGACACTCCCCTCTCACTGTGTGAGAGGTCAGCTTTGCAGTTCTCTTCCACTATTGGACGCCTGCGTAAATCTGGAAGGAGGAAGTGATTTTTATCAAAACATTCTCGGCATACGCGCCGGGTTTTTTTTTGCCAGGTTGTTCAAATAGAAAGGTATTTTCGAATGTTGATCATTTGCTGGTTGCCTCAAAATTGATTACGTATTGCTGTTTGTGACCGGATTCCTCTGGAAGTTTTTGTACCATGACTCATATTTCTGTTTCTAAAAATTTCTCTTCTTTGTTTTAATTTATAATTTCAAAGACAAGCGAGCACGATCAGCTTTTTAATTTAAGAAAAATCCGAAACACAAGGGGGCACACTTTCACCAGCTATTATGAGTATAAACAGGAGCTTCTCACAGCA
Organism: Xiphias gladius; assembly: GCF_016859285.1. Taxonomy (NCBI): domain Eukaryota; kingdom Metazoa; phylum Chordata; class Actinopteri; order Istiophoriformes; family Xiphiidae; genus Xiphias; species Xiphias gladius. The sequence continues at coordinate 24,373,849 of NC_053406.1, read as the reverse complement.
CCAAATTCCACATATTATACAATCACACCGTGAATATATATTCAACTGAAGTCTCTTTCTGCAGTGACTAGCCATGGCCCAGACCTTTTCCCTTCAATCAGCTTAATAGGAGGAGAGTGTTGGACAGGCTCCTCAAACAGATGGCCCATAAATGTTTTTCTTTAGGGTCAGAACATTCAGTCACAGCTTGAATCTCTAAATCTGTCTGATGAATGAGTTTCAGGCATAAATTTCAGGTGTTTTGTGTTATTAGCTTGAATTCATTTACTGATTAATTCCATCAATCATCCTGTTTGTACTTTAAAAAGAATAATTTAATATTGGACCTCTGATGACGTATCTTTTATTATTCAGCTAATTGTTTCAACGCCTTATCCAGTGTCTTTTACAGCTCGTTTAACCAATGATGTTAAACTAAAAAAAAACAACTTTTTTTTTTCAATCATCTATGATTTTAAGTTTGTTCTTCCTACGTGAAAGAGGAATAAGTCGCATGTTAAGAAATCCCAGATCTTCTTCTTTTCCGAAACAATTTTTCATTCCGTCTCTCTCTATCAGACTGAGTAGCCACGACGCCTTGAGCCCTTCAAAGCAGGGATTTCAGGTTTGGGGCAGAGGGTGGGGAGAGGAAAGTAGAAGGGGGTAGTGGAGGTCAATGCCGGAAGTGTTTCTGTTATTACTAAAAACTGAACAGCCCTCTAGATCATTTCGAAAGACATGAATGTCTTTGATCCAAATTCAATTACCCTGCAGCTTCACAATGAAGGCACAGAAGTCAATAGTTTTCAGAACCGCATTCCTGACTTTCCTGCCCAGAGGAAGCAGGATTCTTGATGAGAATCAATTCATTCATGGCTGCCATTAAGTGCTAATTGTTGGGAGTCTGTACAGTATGCATGACGTGGAAGTCATTTGACCACGGACTTGCCTACCATCTGCCAGACCCTGCATCTGTCCGATTCCCTCACACTGGGGCAGTGATTGCGACAGGCCGGGCCGACCCCAGGGGGATCTGGGATGAAAGGAATGTGAGCTGAATGCTGCAGGATCCGAGCTGTCACAACACCAAAGACACAAACACACCATGTCTGGATGGACGGGGGAATGTAAAGACTGTGGGGAAGAGGTGTTGTGTGCGTTTGGATATTTGAGGTTAGTGACAAGAGCCTTGAATAAGAAAATAGAAAAATCTGACAAACCACATGAATATGTAACATTTTCCACGAATCAGTCATGAATACACAGGACATAACGGTCTGGGATGCTTGCCTACAATAACAATAACGGCCCAAAAGTCGAAAGACAATAAACAGTTCTTTGAGTTGATTTATTAAGTGCTTCAATAAATGAATAGAACGGGGAGAGTTGGTTCTATTAGAAGTGAATGAAAAACAGGGCTTCCAACACAAAAAAAGCTCTGCTTTACGAGCTAGTGGGGAACATCCCGATCCCGTCCAGATGAGCTCATGCCTCACAAATTTGGCATGTGATGTCATGGCCAGCAGAGGGACGGTGTGTGGGAGAGCAGAGGGCACCGGCTATCTGCTCGCTGAGAATATCAGAGTAGAGGAATGAAATTATCACAGGCTTTGTTTAGTTACACTAAAAAGTTGATTACTAGCTTCCTCACTGTCCATTCCGGTCCTGGAGCGGAGGCCATTTCAAAGCTAGCTCAAGTGTGTGTGTTGTTTCAGAAAATATGGTTCATGGCAGAGGTCAATCCCTCGCCTTATCCTGACAATTACTCAAGATCAGGTTTCACTGGTGTACACATAGCACACATTCGTGCTGACCCCCTCCTCTGATGGCACCGCAAGGCACCATACAGTCGTGCGGATGGCTGCTATCTGATATGAGCAAACTCAAGACCTCGCCGCAGAGCTTTCGTGGGAGCGCAGTTAAATAAAATGTTTAAATTCCCTTTAAGTTTTACAATCTGTTTTCCACACAGGACGTGTGCGCAAAATCATAAGCAACAAAATGGTGCAGAGAAAGTTGGTGTGTGGACAAAATAATTACCAAACAGAGGAAGCATACAGTGCCACCAGATAAAAGCAAGAACCACTCAGCAGGCATAAGCTATGAAGAACGATGGCTGATGGTTTACACAGGGGTGTGTGTGACTGCGTGTGTGGTTGGTGGGAACCCTGGCAACAGTCCCATCAAAAAGATCTTTTTGTGTCTTCACCCAAAGATCTGAAGCGCTTGACAGTGATATCACCTTACAATAAGTCATTCAGCATGTGCAGTAAAGCAGCTCTGCTGACGTCCTGAAAAATCCTATTTTTGTCCAAAAAGTTTTAAAAAAATCTGACAATGGGATGAAATAGTTTCTATTTCCTAACCAGCTTTTTAGAAAAGTGAACTATACTTAAATTGGTTTGGATTAGAAACTGGCTTGAAACGCTGTAGTCTCAACCTATCGGCAGTTGCTGGTTTTTCGGACTCAATAATGGATAAAAATGACAGATTTTGTGAGGTGTAGCAGCCACATTGCCACAAGTTATGGCCGTAGCGGGTTCCAGTTTGACACTATGACAATAGATTAAAGGAGAAAATGTATTTGTCATGAAATACTGGCTCGCAGTCGTCTTCTTCTTTAAACATTTTGTGAATCTGAACATGTATATTTGGTTCATTTAAGGATTTTTTGGGTCTGTGGTATCCGAAAGAAGCACCAAACTATATATATACTATAATATACTTTGAAACAAAGTATTTTTCCAACATATGATAAATGTGCAAGTTTACCGGATATTTGACTAAAAAATAAGATGCAGATGTTTGTTTCAATGATGGCCATTTAAGTTTTTCATTTCTGCTGACAAATGTCTGCTGGACGTTACGGTCTACACAAAGCCTATGTTAAACGGCAAATCAACGGTTGTTCTTTCTAAGGAAGTTATGAAGTCTTGAACATGACACTGATGAAAGTGTTTCATTCTTTTTTTTTTAATTGAGTCTGTCCTTTCTTTTTCTATGATTTGCAGTCTTAGTCTTAAAAATAGGAACAAGTCGGAGAAAATTGTCACTGTGCTGACCTGAAAGTTGAACTTAAGAAAAAAAAGCAAAGCCCTCTTGGTGAATCAAAAACCACATGCAGGGCTACCATTAAAGGACTGGACACAGATAACAGAGGACCATGCCACTTTTAACCAGAGGCTGTTGGAAACAGAAGGGACAGCTGCACATTGAGACAAAACATCAAAACACCATCCACAGATGTACGCAATTAGCAACATGGTAGACATTTGGGGAGCAAAGGTCCGTAAACTCGCAACTTATTATGGTGGATCTAACATGGCTGGAGGGGAGCCTAAACTCAACAACATTAACGGGGTTTCAGTTTGGGTTGGAACATTCCACCATCCACAATTTAATGTCAGTGAAGGCTTAGCTCCTCCTAAAATCTTTCTCAAACATTTCGTATCAGTTTTCCGTTCTGCCACTAAACGTTATCCCATTCACTGCATGCGTGTGTGTGTGTGTACACGCACGTTCAGCGTGCGTACGCGTGCGCTGACTTAGAGAGCAACACGAATGGGCCGGGGGGGAGGGAGTGAACGCCACGCTCAACGTGTTTCCACTCATTAGGAAATGCTAAGCTTCCTGTTTGTGCAAATATTTTTCTTATTTCGTTTTCCAAGAGAGCGGGGTTGAATAATCAAGCCTGACCTCTCTGCCCTCCGGTTTCCTACTTATCACGTGGGCGCGGCTCACCTTCTACGTTGACACTGCTGACCAGAGGTAGGAATCCTGCCCGGACTCGTCGCAGGCTGGTGGGAGAGGTTAGTCAGGAATGGTCGGACTCTCCAGAGGTCAGGAGCAACAGCCATTGATACCAATGGGTAACAGCTGTGGGGCCCAGTCTAAACTCTGCATTGTCAACTTTTAAACTCCCTGCAAGGACAAAAAATCATTTTTTACATTCTTTCGGATTGAATTCAGATTAAATTTCAATTCCATGAATTGATACGACACAGATGCAGGAAGGGAAAAAATAAATAAATAAATCAAATATAAATATATATATATATATATATAAATATATATATATATATATGAAAAATGAGTTATACTACATTTGAAGGAATAGAACTCACCATAAGTTATTCGTGATAAAATCTCACAATTCCAGATGTAGCTGTCTTCAACTTTGAAATATTACATTATAAATCTTTCAGCCCAGTATTTTTCCAAGCTTTTTGGAATGATACCCTTAAAATCTCAGTATCTGTTGCATCACCTATCTTTTATCTTTCATTTATGTTTTTCTCTGTTTTGCCATAGACCGATGGTCTGATTTCTCAGTATTCCTCCCTAAGAAATAAAAATTATTTGAAAATGTTCTGAGGCATGTGCGACCAGATGTTGTGGCTCTCAGCTCTGGATTTCTTGCTGACCCCTTAACATTATACTCAAGTAAATGCTGACATCTGGGAATATGGCAAGATCGTTACAACAAAGTTTTTTTTTAATTTAGGCCAAAACTACGAACACAAGCCAACTTGTAATAAACATCCTTTATCATACATCCATGGCCCTCGACCAGTGAAGCAATGTTTTTGGGCCTCTTATCATTCTCTGCCCTCACCTCTCGAAGCTAGAGCTCATCTTTTCGGTCCTCCGTATGAGGCCCCGATGTGTGAGGCAGGTCTCTGACGAAAGGCTAAACAAACAGGCTGGACCAGGCACAAAGAGTCCGCCACTCAGAGACATGCGGCAGCAAAACTTTCTCAATCCATGTCCCCACCCCCCCAGCCACAACTCTGAACCCCTCACACTCCCACCGGAGCCACACAAACCCCTTCCACATACCATGAGCGTGGAGCCAAGAGAAGGAAAGATGTAGGAGGAGGGGGGAGCAAGTTCTGATTCCTATTCACTGAATGTCACCACATCACAAAGGGGACCGCATGACACTGCCACTAAATCAGAGTTAATGGACTCCTTTCTCAGTCCTGCGAACATGACAGGGGGCGTGTGTGTGAGAGTAAGGGGGTGTGGGAGAGGGACGGGGGCTGGTGAGGGTGCCTGTTTGCCCCACCGAAGGGGCACACGGGCCAATGAGTCTTGAGTGATATAGTGAGAGCAGATTGGCAAGAGAAGTGTGTTTTCCAGGGGCATTAACGGCTCGCTCAGTGGAAAACCCTGCGTCTCACTCAGCACTTATTTGTTTTAAGCAGTCCATAATTCGCAGGATGTACTGACTTGTTACTCCCTCTAAATTGTTAGTGATTTCAAAAAAGGTGAATGTTAATCATGTGCTTTGTTTGACTGTTCTGTCACTATTCTTTCAGCACGGCCGATCTGTGCGTAAGAAGCAAAACAACATAGCATCAATCACCGGCCACTTTAACAGTGAGTGCAACGCAACACAAACCTTGTTGGCGCATAGGCAATCAATCAAACTCCTAAACTGAAGGTACGGGGAACAGCATCCACTGGGCTTGTGGGGCGATTGTTGATTTGCATGTGAACACTTACCTCACAATGAGGAGCCGGGGTGGGGAACAGCAATTTTTTTCGGAGCCGTTTGTTATCTTCCCTACAGGGCAGAACCTAATGTAAGCAACCCCTCGCACCCTGCAACACCGCTCCCCGCCCCACTCTCGAAAAGCACAGCGCCGGGGCTGTGGCGGAGATGAGTGAAGATGGCATTGGTGTCACTTGGCAGGCATTCATCGCGGCCACTCCCCCCCGCCCCTCGACTGCACAGGGCAGATGCAGAGAGACAGAGGCGGAGAGACACGGAGCCCCAGGTACCGACCTCATTAGCAGATAAAAGCAACCTTTCCCCGTGACCCCTGACCCCGGAGGTTGCCGTGGAGCCTTCCAGTCGAGGCATAGATGGAGCATGCTGGGATTGCTCCCAGCGGGGTAGAGTGAATATGGGCTGCTGTGAGAATTATTAAGACCCCCCCCCCACACACACACACACCCACCCCCTCCTCTCTCATGCACAAATCCATATTCTTCCACTTCATGCGCTTCTGAACTCACTTCTTGAAGTTGTGCCTGAGCTCATGTGCTGTTCTCTCTCGCTTCCTGCTTTGTTTCTGTTCAGTTGTGTTAACACCAGTCAAAAAAGTTAAGCTCATTACATCCCTGAGTTCACCTTTGATGTGCAAGGAGGAAAAAGTGTGATAGTTTACATAAGGACGAGATGAAAAGACTACCCACAACCTTTTTCACTGCTTGTCTCTACTCAGCAAGCTGGCCATGTATAGTGTTTCTATTTTAGCTTTAATGTCTGCATTATTGATGCAATTTGTTCCAAGCAGTGTAGAACTATATTACATTTATATGTACATATTTAGTCTTAAAACTAAAGGAGATTGTGCATTTGTGTTCCAGACCCCGAAATCTTCGGTTGAATCTTTACGAAAAACTATTTTTTATGAGTTTGCATTTCAGCACTTTCGGCACAGTAAAAGCACTTTTACCTCCCCTGTTATTATTGCTCTTATTTTATTGCTCAGGCTTGAATTTACACATTCTAACCTTATTTTAAAAAGTGCTGTACAAACAAGGGTTATTGTTATTATTCATGTCATTATTATTATTAATAATATGAGAACATACATAAAACCAAGGAGGTCTTGGTTTGTGTTTTCACACTTTGTATCAGTGTGACAACACGAACCAAGAGCTCCTGAATATGGTAGAAAGTGTATCAGTATTTTCCAGGGTGTATGTCCATGTATGACTCTATGTATGCGTGTGTGTGTGTGTGTTTGTGTGTGTGTGCGCGTTCATGTGTGGTTGTTGCTGAATTGGGGGGGGTGGGGGTGGGGGGGGTTATATCTTGGTCATGCTGACTGAGTTTTATAAGCTGTGGCTAACCCCGCTCCCCACAGCTGACTGAATATTAAATAAACAGAGCCAAGTGGCTGAATTCAGTGGAGTGAGTGCTCAGGCTGGAGAAGCACTACCTCACCAGCGCAGGGCCTCCCCCATGGGGCCCCCACATCAGCCTGTCTTATTCTTGGCAGCTGCAGAGAAGAGAGGCAAGCTATGGGGTGGGTGGGTTTATGGGGTGTGTTTCGGGTAGGGTACAAGGGGGGGGGGGTGTCACCTAAAGAGGGCTGGGGAGGTAGATGTTAGGGAAAGTTGGAAGCAGTGAGGAAAGAGGGATGTGGGCAAAAAATGGGGGCCGGGATGAAAATCCCGACCAGCAGCAGAAGAAAACTGAGCGCTGCGCCGTCACTTGCAAATATTTCTTGCGGTTTCGAGGGGAGATGGTGGAATCTTTCCTCCCTCAGCTCGCCTCCCTGCGTCAGAGTGTGAAAATAAGGCAGTCTGTCAGTCCCGAACAAAGCTCCTGTCAGGAGCACAGCAGGCCTTCACGCTTAAACCCAGATTGCTGCTCATACATACGTCTTCCGTGGTGAGGTTCGATGTTTTGGGATGTATGTGATACCAACATGAATAGACAGTGATGCCGAAAAGATGCGAGCAGAGCAACAACAGGAGAAGACATCACATCTGGGGTTTTTTTTTTTCTTTTTCTTAGCTCCATGATTCTTTCAAACGCATTTTATGTTAAAGAATGTGTTTATGTTGTGACTGGACTGGAACATCTCTCCGCGTAAGCTACTTCTATTTTTTTGCATTTTTGTGAATCAGACGAGGCAGGAAGACCACAAGTGTAATTAATGACATTAGTGATGGCTCAGTTATGGCCAATATCAATGCGCACCTAAACGGAACACACCTATAATTAATAATATTATTGACACCTGTGATTTTCCTGCTATGACAATTCAGAAAGTCTACTGTGAGAAAGGCCTGTAGCTTGAAGACAGTATGCCTTTTTTCCCACAGGAGAACACAGTAGAAAAACCACAGGTGTAATTGATAGATTTAATGATTGATGGCTGAATTCCAGTTAGCTGCTTCGGTTTCAGCAGGTATGGTGCACACTGATTCACACGGCTTACGAGGACAACTGGATACAACAAAGGCTTTTTTGTGCCTTTGGTACTTTTTTTTTTTTTTTGTACAAGTTTAAATGTCTATTGTGAACCAGGCCTATTGTGGACCAGTCAAGCTGACACAGGTGTTAAAATGATGACAAATGTCTCAGGTACAGATTTTACTTTGACGTTACGCATTTTTGCTTAAAAAAATGGTGTGACTTTTTGCTGTTCATAGCTACAAAAAAAAAAGAAAAACAGCTCTCTGACACATGTAAACATACATGTAAACTCAGCCGCACTGTGAATACACTCAGTCGCATCCTCTCTGCAGGGTCAAGTCAAGATACACACACACACACACACACAAACACACACACTGCCCCGTCTGGAACCCCCTCCCTTCCCAAATGTCACTGTCTCACACCCTTGAGATGTTTCCTGTCTTGTATTTTTTTCCATCTCACAGTTGATCTGTGGCTCAAACCCAGATTACGCCCACACCACCATCATTACACACAAACCCAGTGCTATCCGCTCACACACACACACACACACACACACACACACACACACACAGACACACACAGACACACATTGTACTTGGTCCATCTTTTGGGAACCCAAAACTGACCATCAAAGGACATGAGTTCACCCATTCCAGACAGTGAATAAAAAGCATCTAATATCAAGCTCCTGCTTGATTTATAAGACGCTCCCACATGAATGCTATCGAGTCACGGTGAGCATCTGGGCTGGTCATGGGATCCATTTTCTGGATGGAGTGAATCCACAGGGCTCCAGCCTCCCACACCCTGCTCTATAAACACAGCTGTCAGTCTCGTGTCTCCTGTCATTGCCAGCTCCTGTGTTTTATTCTCTCCTCTTTCACATAATTGGAGCTGTGGGGCTGAGCAGGCAGAGAGCTCCCTGTCAGCATCCTCCACTGTTGTTGGTGGATGTGGGAGAGTTTTACTTACTTGCTGACTGAACTGATTGCACAGTAAAGAAATATATTTGGGACGCTTCCCTGTGTGCAATCTTCGCCAGGAACGTACAGTGCTGCAAACCACTGGCCATCTCTAATGACACCCACCAAAAACCAGCGAAGCACATATTGAGAGCTCAGCTAATTGAAGCCAGTGTCTGTGTTTTTCTGTTGAACTGCTGTCCTCTCCGTATCCCTCCCTAAGCGTCCTCCCACACTGTGCTTTAGACTTCCCACAGAAGCCTACAAACATACATTCACATGGACTTGCAGACACATACATTCATACACACATACTCAGCAGGCAGGTAGGGGGTGTAGCCAGGGAAGTGCTGTTTCATCTTGACCCCGGGAACGCGGAGGCACGAGTGCAGCTCGTTGGTTTTCAAAGGGTGAATGAGAAAGGAAACAGAGAGACTGAGGGTTATAGACAAAGAGAGAAAGAGCTTTGTGTGTGCGGTGGAGGAAGAAGGAGAACGAGGGAAGCAGTGAGAGGTAGAAGAGAGCCGCTTGCTAAAAACTCTCTGTGGACTCCCCTCTGCTTCCCTCTCCCGCAGCCCCATCCAGGTCGGCATTACCCAACGTTCTCCTTGTGTGGTCCGGAGCGCCGAGTCATTCCCAAACAATCGGCATTAATCCAGGGAGCGAGGGGCCTGGAGCACAGCGCTTCGAGACTGCCAAGGCACCCTCACCCCGGCCTGTACCGATGCACGCTACACCACACCCGCTGCACACACAGACACACTCTCACACACACGCACTAATAGACGCATGCAGCCTTCAATCAGACTCGGTAGCGTGTTGCATTCTACTATATGCATAAAGCAGACTTTGACTTAGCATGAGCAACATCACACAGCACACCACATCAGAGACATCTGTAAATGAGCCAGATGTTATCAGACTCAGGTTTAGCCAGAAAGAAGCAGGGGTTTATTAGTACCTTGGCAGTGCTGGTTTGAAGTCTTTTGTACTTTAAGTTGAAGTCAATTCACAAGTCTTTATAGACGCAAGTCTTTCAAGTCTCTGAATGGTTATCACTGAAATGCCACAACATTTTTTTTGCCTGGTCTAGAGTCTAAAGTCTAGAGTAAGGTCAAGTTCAAGGGAAGTCTCAAGTTCCTGGTTGGCCTGTCGTACTTGGTATATTTAGTGCACCCAGTTTTCCCGTGCAACAGGGGATTCTCACTGACATTTGGGTCGTGCTCACTTTTGGTTGTATCTTAAAACGAAGGGGTTTAAAGAGTCTGGCTAAATGGATATGTACAACCTGTCTGATCATCCATCTGTTCGTGTCTGACTCTGATGTAGCCACGTCCCTGTTTTCCCAGATCTCAGCCAATCACATTGGTGTGTGCAGTTTTATCACAACCGACACACAAGATGGCCAAAGAGTGAAAAACAAGACTAAGTTTCTTCAAAACTGGAATTATCTTTTAAATTTGTCCTGTGTATGAATCTCAGATCTCAAGTCTATAACTCTGCATCTTAAAATGATTAATACATTAAGTATTGTATATGAAATCACTTTATTTTAATCTATAATTTTTTTCAGTCAACGCCTCCATTCTTCGCAGGTGCACTTAACCGGTTTCCGTTCGAGGATCATCTTTTTCTATTCCCAAAGGTCTATTTTGACGCTTCGCATCAAGCCAAGGGTTTTAAGGTTGGCTGTGCACTCAGCCTTCGTGAAGGGCTCACATTGACCAGAACCTGCACCGCTCCCATCCCGCCCCCTCCCTAACATGCAGGCCGAGGCATCTGGGATTAGCCAGCATCGTGTGCTGCAGCCTGGAATGCATATTCCTGGCAGTGCTCAGGGTAAATTGCTGTAATCAGCCATTACTCTAATTCAGTCATTTACCTGACTTTACACATTCATCACTTTCATATAATTCTAGGCACAGATGATGAATTGGAGTGTTTGTCCCCCCCCCCCACCCCACCCCACCTTGCTGTAACAGCCCAGAAAACATGTCTCGGCAGGAGACCAAACTGGACTCCCCCCGCAGCTTCTTACAGCCTAATCACCAGCTCTGACCAGCCATTAGTCAGTCAGTTCAGACACCCTGACACCACATCCGGTACCCCAACCCCACCCCATCTCGCTCCCCAGCACACAAGCCAGAAGGTGGGTGTGCTGCTGGGAGGCTGGCTGGATGGAGCTGTGGCGAGGAACCAGGTCACTAGCTCCCTTACGGCCATTACTGTAATTATAGTTGGCGTTGTTAATTGTTTTTTGTTGGGCCTAATGAGGTGGGGGCCTGGCGCGATGCAATTAGGGAGGACGAAAAAAGGTGGAGGGAGGTGAGGAAGGTTTTTGGGTGGGACAGGGGGCGAGTGGGGAAGCCAGAACGGGAGGGGGCAGCGGGCAATGGAGTGCGGGATTGAATTGTCAGTCCGGGTTATGATTAGGAGGCGCAGATGCGGCCATGTGAGAAATGAATTTCATGCCTGTTGATTTTGCGATTTCTCCTGGAATGTGGGGATTCACTGCGGAGAGAGAGAGAGAGAGCTCCTGAGACGGACGACTAACGCAGCTCTTTTTGCTCTGGCACACAGAGAGGGAGGAAAGACAGAAGAAGGAAAAGAGTGTAAACAAGGACTCATTATGTGGAAGAAGCTGGGCTCTAATCTCCTCCTTGAATATCCTCTGTCTTTTAAAAGTGTTTATAAGGTGTGCACAAAAATTAAAAAATATACAATTACTATTTTTATTATTACAATTTATTTAGTATCAAATGTGTTACTCAAGTAGCAGTTTAATATATAATGTATTTTATTCTTTCGTTGATTTATCTTTAATTTATTTAAGATATTTATTAGCTGTTATTGTAAAGCACTTTAAAATTATCATTATTATTGATTTGTGCATTCAATTGCAATATACAGTACGCTTTGCATAATGCCTTACTTTAATTTTGAAGTCAAATGTGCGGAGCAGCAATGTCCTTAGGGAAGCTGACTGAATTTGACCCCTCAGACAAAGCCGTTTTGTGTTCTTGGACACACGTGGGAGGAGAGGTTACACCATGAGCTCGACCAATTATGTGATAAATTATTAGGGAACGTCAAATAAATATTCCCCAGTGCTTTTGCAGGGATGTGTCAGTTTGGATTAAAGGGCTGAGTCTGAGAAAAAAAAAGGTGGGAAGCATCATGTAGCCCTCAGTGTGGGAACAACAGAGCCCTATGTACACTACTTCTCTCCCTTTTGACTCCCTGTGTGAGCACATGTTTTCCATTTCTGTTTGGAGTGTCAGCGCAGGGTGTCTGGGGCGGGTGCATGTATGGAGATGGGCTGCCAGACACTGTTTACTCTGGCCAGCGCTAGCTGTGGATACCAGCCTGTAGCCAACTGCCAACCTGCCATCTCACCAGCAACTTCCCACCCCGCATTACTCCCCCACCCTGCTCACTCTCCCAGGACAAGGTTGGACACACACCGCAGGATTTCTTGGACCAGGCAGGCAGCGGAGATGCCGGCCAAGTGGACTCCTCATCATGAGAATGCAAACATCAAGGTTCAGGTTTATTTGCCCTAGAAGTGAGCACTTGTTGTTTTTCAGTATGAAAAGACCACAAAACATCAAAAACAATCCAAATGGGAAACAGAGTTCATCATGGTTCACTGAAAGCAATTAAGACGGTTACAGTTATTCCTAATTACACTGAATTTCCCGTTATAGCACAGTGGTGTTGGAATAAATGACGCTCGTAATTATTTGTCCTGACCGGAGGAACCAGAGCATAGAGGCTGGAATTAAGAGTGAAGGGTGAGAACACTTTGGTGGAACTTAATTACATGATTTTCCTCGTACTCTCTTTCTGAGCTCCTCTAAAAAAATAAATTTAAAAATTCAAAAAAAGGAGCAAAACAGCTTGGCAGCTTGGCAGAGGTGTTTGTCAGATTTATGATCCTTTTTCATTAGCCTCGTTGAGGCTATTATCGCTAGACAACCACTTTTTCAAAATTTACAACCCCCCGTTTTTGAGGTGGGCTTTTAAATTCGAACTTATGTACACTGAGCCACAGAAGACTATATACAACTAAGTTTCCAGTTTTAAATGTTAATGTGATGCAATAAATGGATTTTGGTATGCGATGCCCTGCAGCTCTTCATAGAATGTAAGTGGTCAGAGTGTTAGCTAACAAGCTAACAAGCTGTGGTGGTGGAGGACTTCTAACCGAATTTATTTTTCCCCGCCTTGCATTCCAAAAGTCTTGATGGTAATGGACATTTTTTTTTAAAAATTACATGATTCATTTGTGTGGGGATTTTCAGCGGGCACTGCAGGCTCTAACCAACCCTCTGCTCGTTACTCCTGGTCCGGTCCGACAGACGTTGGTGGATCTGAGCGGCGGGTTCCTGAGCAGTGAGGTAGTGCGCATGCTGTAATAGGGTGTCACACTGAGGCACAGTGTTGTGTCTGTCCATTTGGGACATCGCATCATGGAAAACCAAGAAAAAGGACACAGCCTGTGCAGAGCTGGACGTTGCGTAAAGTTTTCAGCAGCCTTGTCGGAAACGTGTCAACCAAATCCCAGTAGTATTTGTCGCGCCCTCGGTCCTGTCCACACCTCGCAGTCTGGGAGAACGCACAGGTGCCGATCATGGTTGGCGTGTGTACATGTGTGTTTGTTTGAGCATGCGGCTATGCACAGGGCCCTGTTTGTACCTCTCCTGCTGGGTGTGTTAATGAAGGAGTCTAATTGGATTTTTTGGGTTGGTGCAGGGGCGTGCAGGACGGTGGTGGGGGGGGGGGGGTCAGTCCAAACCCCCTGAAGAGAGGGGAGATGAGGGGAACAAACCTGCGGGCTGGATTACCACTTTTCTCTCCTGCTCAGTCCTCCCAAGGTAGGGGATTATTGTTTTGCATTTCATGAGTTCAGCTTGTTAAGATAAAGGGCAAGTCATGCAAGGCTACACAAATTCTGCTTTGAACCAAATGTTAAGAGGATAATCTAGTGTAGGTCAGGTGTTGCTATTCAAACCACAACATCCATTACATCCATGAACTTGAGAAAAGTTACTCTCAAAGGTAAATCACGCTGAAAGAGTGCTCATAAATTTGGCAAATTAGATTTTTATGACATGAAACTTATGAAACACTTGTGAGTGTGACTTAAACCGTTACAGATGAACATTATTCTTACTTGGCTAGTTCATTTGTTGAGACGTTTAGTGCCATGCCCTTTTCCTGTTCAATGAATTGACTGAAGGAAAAAATGGGTGTTGAGCCTCTCAGATATGCCATGACAATAGTAAAGAGAAGAGGGAGGTTCTGCAGATTTTTTTTTTTCACCAACAAAAGCAATGAAACAGAGGGAGACATGCAGTGAGGGTGAATACAGGTTTGCTGTCCCTCTCACTCCTTCCCACCCTCCCTTCTTCCCTCTCCCTTCGCTGGGCTATTGTCCGCTGTCCCCCGACCTCCCCGTCTTCCGGCTGGGATTTGAGTTGTTCCCGATAGCTGCAAACAGGATTAGGAGCAGCCCCGGCTCCGGTCATTCTCTGTGGATTTGGGAGTGTTACTGCAGCTTGGCTGGGCTATGGTACTTTAATTACCCTGCCACCAGGTGGCCTCAGAGTGGCCCGGCAGGGAGCAAGCAGGGAGCGGGGGAAAAGCTTCTATCTTTACATGGGAATTGTCCCCGAGCCGCTCTCATCAGGTCAATTTGTGCTAAGCACTGACAACCATTTTTAACCCTGACTAAGGTTTAGTGCCAACATTTAGTGTTAACATTTATAAATATTTAGAACACCGAGAAGCGAATTATATTTTAAATCAGTTGGAGTCTTTGCTTTATTACCTACCTTAACTAGTAAAAAAAATATTTTAAAACTACTCTTTATGTCAGCAAAATAAATATATCACACAACGCACTCCATAAACACACTGTCGCAGTATAGTTCTGCTGTCAACGGTGTAGGCCACAACTGTTTCAAAAGGGCTTGCAGACTGATGCATGACAGCAAACCAGTTACATCATATGAAATTACTCTATATTTATTGACATTTCTAACATGTCAAACACACTTACAGGGTTTATTTGTCAGTTAGCGTCATGTTGTCTGTGTGACATGTGATCAAAATTTTTGTTCTAATGTTTTATTTAATGTTCCAAAAAACAAACGGTGTACCATAATTCAATCTTAAATGGTAGCAAATGTCTGGTAACAAAAAACAAAAAGCTAAAGCCCTAAGTTTGTATTTTTGCGTACTACAGTTACTACAGAGCCCAGAGGTCCAACTAGAGGTCCCTAGAGACTATGTGGGTCCTTGCACACATCGAACCAACACCGTATGAACCGAAAAGCTAAGTGACCGACATTATAATCCACTTTTGTGGGTCAGATAGTACTCAAGTGACTTTGTGATTCCAAATTTGTGCAGGCATATGATAGCGTGTGAATGTGTGTGTACGTAACATGGCAACAGCGGCACAGGCTGTTTGTTTCACTGTTGTCTAAGTGACAAGGTCGAGGTTGGTGCTTATTGCTAAAAAGGGGAACAAATCTCTCTGTTTACTCAGGCTACTCTGGTATTATTCAGGTCCCTGTGATGCCCAGAACAGACCTGCTGCACCTGCGGATGATTGGCAGGCTTCATATGAATGGAGAGACTATTCTCAAGGAATGATGTCACAGCCATATGACCACAGCTGTAAAGAGACTGATTTTATGCTTTTGACTTTACACGTTTTTTGCAATGAGACTGACAGAGTCTATAGGCCCTTCTTATTTGTTATTCAGAAGATGCCGAGGTGTAATCCTATTAAAGTATATTTACAACAATGTTTTGCATGTCACGGATGGAAAATACAGCTTGAGGTCAAATGACTGAGAGTGGAATGAGAAAATATGGTACAGATTTAAAATGCCAACATCTGGCCCTGGCTTAATGTCACTGTTTGGTTTGTGTGAGAGTGTTTTTGTGAGCCTGTGAGTGTGTGTGTGTGTGTGTGTGTGTGTGTGTGTGTGTATGTGTGTGTGTGATGGCAGATACAGTGAGTGTGTGTGCTTGTGAGGGAGCAGGGCCTACAGAGAAGGAGGCAGAGCGCGGGCACAGACAAAGGTAAGCCTGTGTGCCCCTTCCACTGAAGACCTGTGGAAAATTCCCCATCTGTGCTGTGCCAAGATGCCTGGCCCTGCGAGGTGGGACTCAGGAGGAAAGTGCGAGGCAGACGTGACCAGGAGTGCCAGCATTTAACCAAGGCCAGAGAGGGTACAGGGGGCATGTCCTAATGGGGCGGTCAATTTAAATTCAGAGATTTCTCTTTGTGATGAAAAAAGACCCGATGTTACTGTTTTCATTTTCTGACATGGTAGAAAAGTCTGTGCTCCCACAATATACAGAACTTAATTCCAATATAGTATGGAAACATTCATGCTGGCTCCCGGTTCAGCACGTCCAGGTGTGTTTCTGTTGGCAGGCAGTGCTAATTCACAAGTCAAAGTTCACCAAATTTGAATTCCGTGAAAAGAAGAAAAAGAGTAAAATCAATCCACAACCAAAAACAATCCTCCACTTGATTGTTAATGGGAGGCAAAACGTATTTATGTCTAGGGCAGTGATCTGTGACCAGAATATTACTGCAAGGAACAATTAAACTTTCTTACTCAGTATAAATCGTTTCAGTTACAGTATGCGTGTCAGTTAAATGGCTGAGAATGAAGAGTAATAAAGTAAATATTCTGCGTCTCACCATCAGGCGGGTTGGGTCTTGTCTTCCGCGGTAGTTTCAGTGGGGTACTTGTCTTGCCCTTCTACAAAAAGCCATTTTTGTCTGCTCATTCAAACAGCTCAAAACATCCAAAAATCTCTTTTTCACCGCGGCCCTATTTAAGACAGATGTCCTCTGGCAGTTCACCTGGTTGCCTGGCCCCTTGCCCCAAGGTGTCAGTCCTGACCAGGTGTCCCTTTCTAAACATCGCCTCTCTGGAGATACATGTGTGACCTACAGGAAGCTGCCAAAATATCCCACCCCACCTGCACCGGAGGCCTGCAATTCCTCCAATCTCCATCCTCTCCGCCGCCGACAACGGATACGCTACAGTGACTGTGAACTTCCAGGAGGGGAACTGCTGAAATCT
Organism: Xiphias gladius; assembly: GCF_016859285.1. Taxonomy (NCBI): domain Eukaryota; kingdom Metazoa; phylum Chordata; class Actinopteri; order Istiophoriformes; family Xiphiidae; genus Xiphias; species Xiphias gladius. The sequence goes on along the minus strand of NC_053406.1, from coordinate 24,356,843 downwards.
GCAACTTTGCTAATGAGCGTGAGTAATTGTCTTGGATGGACATTAATAATGAATTATGAGCAATTATTAGGGCAGTGGGGTGGCAGGGTGATTAGAGCAAATGTCTCTCATGCAGAAAGCCCTGAGTTCAATCATGTTTGACAGCCAGATCCCTTGGGGTGTGATTCTGTAACTGACTTGGCGCTTTGATGGCCTTGTGGCAGTGAAGTAACCACGATGACGAGATTCTTCTTTTAGAATATCACTAAAAATTATGTTAGTGTTACTCATATGTCCCTTTTTGGCCTTCCAAGAGGTACAGCATATCTTTCCCAGAGAATCATTTCTGTAGCATAATGATCAGGTGCTGTTGATTTCACTGTGCTGTAATGGGTGCAGAGGGCAAATTGTCCCGTCTCCCAAGCCCCCTCGGATCTTGTCGGAGGCTCCACTGGGGCTACTGAGCCTCCTTCAATCAGACCCGGGAGCCGCCAGGACGCTTGCATCTGGTTCTGCTTAGGGCAGCCCCCAGCCTCTCCTGAATAACGGAACAATCCCTTGCTTTTGCTCCAGTTTTGTACCATAGCGAAGCTGCAGAGGGGCGCTTGGACAAACTGCTGGGTGTGCTCCTCTGCCGTGCAACCAAAGCATGCGTGAAAACAGTCAGGGTTTGGAGGAAACACATGCGCAAATACATAAATAAACACACATATGGAGACTCATACACAATGGAGAGAAAAAAAGGTCAGCTCTGCCTTGCCCCCACCCTAGTAGACATTCCTGGAGCACCTGCACTCACTTAATATTTTGGCAGGAGTGGAAAAAAAGCTTCTCTGCTCAGCGCCTGTCATGTTTGTTCACCGAAGGAAACAAGTTTGGTTTTAATTAGAGCCCCTGCCAAGAGCTGAGGTAATTGCCACTCTGTATGTCTTGCTTTCTTTTTAAAATTTATTCTCTCTTTTGTTGCTTCATATACTTTAAAACAGAATTAAGAGGAGCTCATGCTTGCGGAAAAGCAAACAGCATTTGTCAGGGCGTGCGTTCAGTGCGGTCAGTGGGTGCATCCACGCTGGAAACTAAAAAAACAGAAAAGGTGTAGCCAGACATGTACTGTCATTAGTTGCACAGGACATTAAGTACGTGATGAGGAACATAATAATTTGGATAACTACTGTGTTCATCCAAACCCCACCTCCCTATGTCTATATGTCTGTCTCGGGCTGCTTTTGGCCCAGAACAAAGTTTTGTCCTCGAAGTTTCCAGGGTTTCGCTCTTACTTACCTCCCACCCCCACCCCTATCCCTACCCCCCCACTCCCTGCTCCCCCCCCCACCTGTAACCCAGCTGAGGCCTTGTGCAACTCGTGAAAATTCCCACCAAATCATTCTGACAAAACACCGACATCTACTGCAGGGAGACACCCCTGTCATTACGCACAGGTGCGCACATACATGCAAACGCTCATTTACATATGGGAGGGCAGTTCAGTGGTGCAGACGCATGTTCAGGTACCTGCGGTGGCCAAACGAGCTCAACGCACTGCATTTTAGTAAAATAGAAATTAGGGAAACATCTCCCCAACTTCCAGAACATAAATAGTACATACACATACTGCATAAAGAATAGTGCCGCGGGAAACACAAGCAAACGCATACACGCTACACAACACAACAAAAGTTTGACAGAGTAAAAGGCTAGGATGTATTTTTAATGTGCCCCTCTTCTGAAACTTCTTTTGTGTTACAGTTCACTTCCAGTGTTTTGTGTACAGCTTGCAACATTTCTGTATTTGTGTGGCAATTCGTTATTCCAAATATGTCTTTTCTTCATGCGCTTGTGTTGTGCCTATTTGCTTCCGAGTTCTTTTGGCCTCCGTATTTGCAGTTTCTAATGCATTTATGCCAGGACGGATGGATGTAAAACACCTACAGAAATGTGACGGGCTCGCACCGTGTCTAACCAGTCACTATGTTGAGATTGAGAGGGTGTGCTTGAGACAGGAAGACCCTTTTAATTCGTCTGTCTGTCAATAAGTGGATGACAATCAGGGATGTATTTTCTACCAGGTCTCTGTCGTCGGGGCCTCAAACTACCTAAGCACATGACAAGCCTTTTAGAAGGTCCTTATTTGATTTGCATCAGAAGGGGATGGAACGGGGCCTGCTTGGTCTCCGTCCATCTGAGCCCCAGTGGACCCATCAGAGCTCTGCTCCAGTCCAGAGATGCGGCATCTGATTTACTATTTAAAAGTTATTCGTCGCCTGTGGATAACAAGACAATAAAATTATGTGCAGCCAGAACAGCCAGGCTGGGGCAGCGCTGTTCAGGATGGATGATCTGCGTGAACTGAGACGGAGAGAAAGACAGATAGAAAGAGATGTCTGATCCTTGAGATTGCTTCGGGCGACTTCTGTTTCTCTGATCAGTTCAATGTGACGATGAAAAACAGAGAGAGGAGTTCTGTTTACAGTCAAGGCCGCTGCTATTCCCTGAGATGTCTACAAAAAGCTCAGGGTCAAAAGGTGAGATCTGAGCTCCAAGAACATAATTGTGGTCGGGTATGTATTTTGAAATGGAAAGCGTTTGAAAAATGCAATGGTTCACAGTCATAGTTTCTCTTCAATATATAATAAATACATTACTTCCCTGCTGCAAAGTCCCCTCCTCATGGCTCGGGTACTCCATCAGAAGCAGCATACAGTATGTAGTGATTTACTGGCCAAGCGATGATTGCTTGTTTGGACGGTTTAAGAAGTTTCTATGGACATTTGAACAATGGTTTTTTTGCTGTGATTCTGGGTCTCCCCTGGAATTTATTGCGACTTCTGTGAATCCAAGCTGACAACTAACTGCTGTCCGCCACAAAGGAGCAAGCTAAAAAACTCTACAGAGCCAACTTTCTACAAAAAAAAAACACATCAAAACATATCAACAACTCTAAACTTCTACATATATGCATTTTTAAATTATTGGGCGTTTTGTTGTTGACAGTTCGTTGCTGTTGTAATGAAGCAAGAATCATCAACCGATGTTTGAGTTTTCAACTGTCAGGCCTGAAAACTCAAACACTGGTTCCACGCCCAGCAGTAAAATTGTTTCTTGGATGTTTCTTATTCTCCTTCCTCTCCCTCAGTGACATCATGCTGTTTGTGTTGACCTGCCATCAGCGCAGCAGAACTTTAAAGACATATCAATGTCTGTTAAGTCACTATCTATCACCCAGTGAGTTAACACAATGTCGATCGAGCCTTTGGCCCACTGATGAAAATATTGCAGTATTTATATATTTGCAGTTAATGAACGGGGTGGCTGTGGTGATATTCTCGGAAAAAATGCTGTATTAAGTTAGTGCCAATGCAAACCGAAAATTTCCTAGTGCTGCAGCTTCACATTAAAAGCATTTAACTGGCGAAACTCAAATTGATTTTTATTATGAAGTAGTCACAGGAAATGAAATGTGTTTGTCAGTGAGCTTAGCACTTACCACTAATGTTTATCAAAAATGTGTCCACAAAACAAGACAACTGTCACTTTCTGCAATTCTGGACAGCGGATCGGTTTGAAATATTGCAGGGAGAAATGGAACAAGAAGGAGCAGCCGCAGTGAGGTGTTGGATGAAGAGCACACCTCAGAATTTCTCAGCCTGGTAACCATCTCCATTCACTGTGCCGTGCTGTCGGCAGACTCATGCCTCGTGCAGCATAAAATCAGATCAGGGTTGCTCACAGAATGATGGAAAAAGGCCAATTGTTGCCTGGCTTCTCTATTAAAATGACAATAGTTTCTTTTGCTGCCCCCAGAATTCTGTTACCCCTGGTATCAAACTGCATTTGCTGATACCACAAATAACTACATCTGTTGCCAAATCAACCAGGGCTGAAATCTTTGAGATTGCCACTTTAATTATACAGCGATGGAGAGAGTGGCCCACATTTTTTACAGTTTTGCGGAATATTTAACGCTCATTCACGTCTGAGGTGAAATAAACAACGAGAGATGCTCATTATGACGCGGTCTGCAGGCTCCGTAGCCACATTCTTCGCCTTTCCTAAATTGCTCTTTAACCACTGCCACAGAAATGTCAATGGCAGATGCACCGCTGGCAGGACATCTCTTGTTTTTGATGGCTAGGGATGTTTTACCCATTTACCATCACCCATGTGGAATCACTGATATTTAATTGAAAATACACACTGAAATCCTGGGACACACAGATTGCACAAATTTCAAAACATCAACAAATGGAAAAAAACATTTAACAGCATGAATCTCTGTATCCAGAAGTTAAGTCTGTTGGGTGGCCTTTGCTCAGAGGGTGGCCCACCACGGCATGTTATGAGTGTTGATTGTGTACAGTGTGAGTATCAATTGTAACACCCCCTCCTCTGTTCGCCAAAGTGAACATAGCTCCCTGCGTCTCTCACCTCCCAGGACACAGAAGGTGAGCTGGACACCGGCCCAGATAAATGTGCCGTCCGTTCCAGCTGGGGTTATGTCAGGATCTCCCGGGCAGTAGGGACAGGCCTGTCTTTGTCCAACAGGAGCTGCGTGTGGTTCGGTATCTTAAGAGAGTCGTAATCACATCGGTGATCGGGGTGTTAAGTGGCCCCCACAGCTGTCAGAAAGCGATGCACCCTGGGAATGCATGACGAAGAAACTGCTGGTCCTCAGCGTGCGGGTTACAGTATGTGTTAATCTCTGTACACACACAGCATGCATATGTCTATTAATCTCTGCAAGGGTAATTTGGGTGGACGCCTCATTTCTTGTCCAAACACACCAACAGCTGAGGAGCAGCTTCACCATGGGTAAATTAATTGCCTTATGAAAAGCATCTGTCTGGGGTATTGTGCCAAAGCATTCTGAGGGTTGTTATGATATATCTTTAAACAAATGCAGAACCACAGTAAATGGGTGTAATCAAACAATAAACATAACAACATGCAACAGCAATATAATTTCTGAAAAACCCCCAAAGCATCATCTACTTCAGATCAACCTGGAAACATTCCCTCTTTGCTGAAGAGACTTTTGGAGGCGTGTTGATGCGTGGAGGCTGACCCAAAAATAGCCTCCTGTCTAGGGGCTGATTCATGAGCAGGGGGTCAGTCCTTCAGAGTATATATCAGGTTCTCAGTTTGTTGCTTTTAGCAGCTGTTACTGCATTCAAGAGACTGAGCTGCCCCCACTGAATCCCAGGCAGGAGCAGAGGGGGTGGACTTTGCCCTCAAGGGGCCCCAGCATGCAGGCAGAGCAGGAGGCGGGGCCTTCGTGATGACGCTACGGTACTACGGCCAGGCAGAGAGAGGGATGGGGTAACACCAGACCATGCCAGCCCGTCTCCAGGCTGGCAGGCAAGGTAGCGCAGGCTAGGTGGTCCGGCCTTGTTTACCCCTTCAGCCGCATGCACAGGCTTGTTTAAACAAAGTGGGTGCCTTCATAAGCGTCCCCTTGGCCTGTGGACGTCATCAGGCAGGCGCATGTTGATGTGGCCTCACCCTGGGGAACCCTGGTCTGTGTACTCCAGAAAGACAGAGAGAGAGAGAGAGAGAGAGAGAGAGAGAGAGAGAGAGATATGTTGCCAGCTGCAGGGCTCAGGCCACAGCACCCCTCTCCCCAGTTGTTGACCAGATAACCGTGGGCCAAAATGATGGTGGAACGGCATCAAAATCTTGGCTCTCTGGCAGGCCCGATTAACATTTGGATCCTAAAGTCGAAACCTCCCGCCAACGACTCAACATTCTTCAGTTCCACAGTGCTGCCAGCTCTTCCTGTGATCACTGTATACTCACTATATCACCTGCTGCCTGCTCCTTACAGGTGATCCTTACTGGAACTGTGCTTGAATGTACAGTTAACATAAGAAATATCTTATGTAAAGGACCGATCATAATGATTTTTGGGTGGTTGTAATATGGTGCATTAGACCAACAAAGACTGAAACCTGTAGGATCCAACAGAGCAGAAAAAAGATTAGATTTTTGATATTAGGTTACAACATTAGAGCTGGCCCCTGATCTAAAAGTGGATCCACAAGAATGTGGATGTTGAAATTATTCCAGACAACCCAGTTTAAAAATTGTCTCACTTTTGGCTCATCAATTAAATGTCAAAGCCAAAGGCGCTGTGAAGCTGCGCAGGTGTTTTCAGTTATTCTTATTGATTACTTCTGCTCAGGTTGACATTGGGATGATGTATAATGGAAAAAAAATGATGGAAATCACCAAGCTGCATAAACTAATAAGAATCATAAAGGAGTAAATTGCACCGCTCCAACAGGTTCAACAATTTTTTAATTCAACAATGTATTTTTTGGGCATGTAGGCCTTTCGTAGACAGACATCAGCAGAGGGACTACAGAAAATGTGGACAGGAAGGGATGGGGGATGAAATGCAACAAAGGAAACCAGGGATGCAAGTATGTGGCTGGTACTTTAACCTCTAGGCCACCAAGGTGCCACAGGTGCAACAAAACTGGCAGGGACATGAAGGAGATGTCAATAAATCAAATCCACGAAATCCTAAGAAGAGGTCTAATCAGGAAAAATGGGTTAAAACATCTGCGTAGGTGTACCAAGAATGTGTAGGGCTTCTAATTAACTGTCTTTATTAAATGCAAGATGGAAAAATGTTTCAATGTCAATTTCTACCCTTGAGGAATAATTATTAAACCTATGATTTCGTGATTTAAAAAATTAATAAAATGAAACATGAATACGCTTCATTAATAAAGGAAAAATACAGAAAAGAAGAAAAATGCTTTTTTGAAGGTGCTTGAAGGTACCGTTATGTATCTCCAGACAAATGGTCTAATCAGCAGGACCCTATGACATGGACTTTATCTCCTGTAAACAGGACACTGTGATCTAGTCGTGCTGAAGCCTTTTTACCGAGGAGTTTTAGCTACAGAAAATCTCCTTATGGCGCAGCACTGTCATAGATACCAGGCCACATCCATAACAGTCAAGAGCAGTTGACTGACTCATTAGTAGCTGTCATGAAGGCCACTTGGCTGCTCACTTTATCATTAATCAAAGCACTGGGTCCCTTAATGGCAACCAATAGAGTGTAACAAGCAGCACTATCTGAGAGCTTTGATCAAGCGTATGCCTGTTCTTACTCACTCTGTTGGCCCCGGTAGGCCCTGGGTGGCCTTGTGTTGTAGGCCCAGCCTCGTCCAGGGGGACAAGGTTTAGAAAAGGTGGCTATCTCAGATTTCCGCCCCTCCTACATGAAAGCTAACAGAGGGCATGCTAGTCTGATCCCAGGCGCTGACATGAATTTTTGATCAATGGCTGGTGCCTCTGAAGGGGCTTTTCCAACACCGCTCCTCTTGCCAGCCTCCCTGGCCCTGATGCCCCCCCCCAATCCTCCCCTTTCCTCTAAGTCTAAAGCTTGGGCAACTCCAAATGTCAATGATGTTAGTTTAGCCATTGTACACGGCTGGCCGAATCTGAATGGGTGACTTGTCCCCAGGCCAGCCCCCTACAATTGCCTCCTTTCTCACTCTGACTTGTTCTCAGCACCCCCCCCCCCCCTCCATGAAGAGAGGGCTCTCTCTCTGCCTTTCTGAGGTCTTTGGCTCTGCTGAGTATCCTGGAGCCGAAGTTAAACTAGAACAGAGGGAGCGGGAGATCGAGAGAGGAGGCCAGAGAGTGCGAGAGAGAGAGCGTGAAGGAAGGATGGTGGTTGGGGGGTCAGTGGGGAGGTGGACCGTGACAGAGCAGTAAGCGGTTTTATAACCAGAATTGTTACAGTGCGCTCTGCTAATAATTACCAGCATAGAGGAACGGTGGTAAATCTGGCTTTCACAGACTGGCTAAGCTTGTTAGCGTGCTTAATCGGACAGGGAAAGAGTGTGTTGTTGCGCTGAAAGCTTTGGGGACTGAGAAAACATACACCCGCTTCCTAAATGAAGAGTGACGAAAGGAGATGGGGTGGGGAGGTGGCTGAGGGAGGAAAAAGTCATACATATATGGTGAATTTACAGGTCGGGTTGGGTTGAAATTCCTCATCTCTGAGAGAGACAGCACAGCTTGGGACGTATGGGCTGACACAGAACTGAAGGGCAAGCAGGGTTATGGAGGCAAAAGAAAGCAGGGAAGAAGGTTGGAGCCCTTATTTGGGCTCCACATTTTTTGGGAGGTGAAGTGGACCCCAGATAAAGTGGACAGGGGTGACCGGGGCTGTTTTTAAGTCGAGTTTCAAGTCGGTTAGGTTCAAGCCACCAGTCATGTCAAACCGAATCCAAAGCCTCAAGTCCTTAAAGGCAAATCCAGTCCATTCAAGTCAGATACGGTTCTCTCAGTTCTCTGAATACCAACAAGTAAAATGATATGAAATTTTAAGGTTTTTTCCTTCCTTACATATTAGCCATACAACATAAGCCTAATATGCTTATAATATTAGGGTAATATCCTAATGAGCTGTGAGGTTATGTAAGCGTCGCCCGTCGGTGACTTACTTATTGTTTTCAAGTCTCAAGTATTAAGTGAACTAAGCATCAACTAAGTCAAGTCTGTCGTGCAGCATTTGTTGCGAATTTGACGGCTGGACTGTACAGCCTGTGTTGATTAGTCCCAAGCAGCCAATTTACCGACCGTACAGGCATTAGCTGTAAGCTACATAGAAATCAAAGTACCAAACCTGTAATAGAGTCTGTCTGTGGGTCTTTGTGTGGCAGCTCAGCCTCTGACTGATCTCATAAACCCACCGGGAAAGAGTTGTTTCTGTTATTTCTCTCCAGTCTCTCTCTTTTTTCCTCTCGTCTATATCGTATTGTATATGAAGCAGATTTATAAAGCCATGTCACCAGTTTCCTCAGTGTTCGCTGAAATAATTGTTATCATTAAATACGCTCCCTAATTTCCTATGTGGAACTGACTTTTTTTTAGCACGTTAAAAGAAAAACAATTTGAATGTAATATTTTCTTGAACAGCTGCTGGCTGGGTGTCTGCCAGATTTTGGAGAGGACACACACTCAAGCACACACACAGACACACACAGACACAAAAACAACTTACCCCCACTTTTTATAGACTCTGAACATTTGGATAAGGAATGGCAGTGATGTAGAGAGGAAGAAGGGTAAAGAGGAGAATTAACAAGTCATATATTGTCAGTAACTTTCTTTTGAAGTAACAAGGTTGTTATTTTGGATTGATTTATGATTATCTTATAATTTATGAGCAATGAATGTTATTTCATGTTTACTTATTCCTACTAATGTTTGCTATTCTCATTAAAAGAAAAGTTCTAGGATTGATCATGATCTTGTACTGGTTTTTTCCATTCTGTCACATGTCCAAGACCAAATCTGTAAATAATGGTATCTGCAGATGGTATCTGTTGAACATCAAATGGAAGCCCAAACATTTAACAGGAATACTTCAAACACATTCATTTTTTAACCGTGACTTGGAAGAATTTCTTATTTTCAAACAGTGGTTTGGTTTCTGCAAGTATACTTTGTGTGCTGCCATCTACTGATGCCACGTTGAATTGCCTGGATTTTTGTCTGTCTGGGGGTCAGGTACGTCCACATCTGGAAGGCACATGGCTTCTGAGACAGATGTATGAGGGGTCAGGGGTCACCTGGGCCCTTTAATGCAGATTAAAAAAGAAAAGTGAAGAACAACAGAGATGAACAAACCTCTGTAGTGGCTCCAAGGCTGGACAGCACAGACCGAGACTCTGATCAGCATCACTCAGGTATGTATGTGATGTCGGGGGAGGTTTATTGCAGAAAAAAGACAGGACTAAAAACTACTATTATCAGTCTGCAAGTATGTGCGATTGCATTGACAATGTGGGGATAAAATCTGACTCATACTGGTTTCAAATTCAGATTTTATTGCAAAAGCCTGAGTTCTTGTCACCTTTACTGAGGATTGTTATAAGGTCTGACGATCCTACTCTAAATGTAGATGTGTTACGTGGCATGCTGCTTGTGTCGAGTCTTTGTTCTCTCTGTTCCTCCGCTACTTGCTCTGCTCAGACATGTTTCTCCCTCCCACCCCCAAATTCCCTTCTTTCAGAGAGAGGTCAGAGGCCAGGGACTGTGACCTGCCCTGGGGGTGGCTGAAGGACTCTCCCCCACCTCCCCTCCTTGAGAGATGGGCTGTGTCTCCTCATCTCTTTATTTTGTATACACCTGAGTCCCTTATGCTCTCTTGGATCAACTGACAGAGTGCAGAAAGAGCTGCCGTATCCAGTTTCAAGCTCTATTTTGTATTGTTCGGACAGATCGATTAATGTTCCACCAAGCAGTTGTATGGAGTCATTGTACCCTTAAAAACAGTGGAAAAAAATGTGTAAACTTCACTGAAAGTTCTGGTCATTCGGTTAAAGTTAAAGCAATGGGTTTACAAATCCAGTGGACGTAACGGCGCCTTTGTAGAACTGAATTACGTCAATTTGTGTGGTTATATTTTCCACAATATGTTTCCCCAGTAATTCTGGAGAAACATATTGTTTTCCACAGTGTTTCCCACATCCTGAAAAAAAAAATGACGTGGAAGCTTTATAGATAATTCTAAAGAGAGGTTTTACCATTGTTACCTGGTTCGGGGAAGTTACTTCAGAAGAAGCCTGGTCTCAAAAGTAGCATAAGACAGTGTATGACTGTTCTCTCCGGATTCATACGCCCATGTGTTTCGATGTTGACCACCCGCCTTCCTCCTGTACCCCCTGCCTCTCCTTGGCACCAGTCCTTCATGTGTGTTAGCTTAGAGGAATTCTCTGGAGCCTGCAGGAGAAAACGAGTTACATTACACGCCACTGTCTTCTGCTCCTGCTCTGGGAGCCGAAGGAAAGTGTTGCGGCCCTTGTCTCTGCTTGTGGTTTTCAAACACGTTTAAACAGCTTGCCTCCTCTCTGCTCCTCATTCCACATTCTGACAACCAAAGTGTTTGGGATGAAGCTGGCCATGTTTCAAGCTTGTGTCTCCTCTCTGTTCCTGCAGTGATCTGGGCGTTTTTTACAGTCTAGTGAATCTGATAACACTGATTTCAAATGCACCAGTTTACAATTTTGTTCTCTGTTTATTCTTCCATTTGTCTCTGTGATTTGCATTGCTTTTCATGTCATATTTTTGTCCACTTCACTTCCGTGTTTTAGAACTGTGTAAAAAAAAAAAAAAAAAAAGTCCTCTCAAGTCACATGTGCCACTTTATCATTTTGATCCACTTATTTATTTTGTGATTTATGTCTATACAGATAAATCAAACTGATCCGAGACAAATCCAAATATTTAAACACAAACAGATGGTTCTGGAGCAGGTTAAGAGTCCCTCTAAATTGTGTAATTTATACTTGAGTTTTGCAAAGTTTTATGAGTGGCGTTTGAGACTCTGCCCTTCAGCTCATGGCATTCCTTTGCTCCTCAAATGCAATTATCTTTTCCCATTTGTCTGTTTTTGTTTTCCCCATCCTTCCCTCTTATACTCATTTCCTGTTTTGAGCTACACCAGGCTTTTAGCCACCCCCTCATCCTCCTTCCCATAAGTATGAGAGCATATCTGTTATTTACAGCCCCCAGGGGCTACCTGTCATTCTCACCGCTCCATTGTGATTGCCATGGTGACACCCAAATTCCACGGAGCGCAGGTCCCGACCCCCGCCCGCTCTACCATAAAGCTCTGACCCCTCACCTCCGCACCTGGGGATGCAGGTCAAAAAACTTATTGGTGTAGATTAGAGAGGGGAGGAGGAGATGTAGAGAAAAGCAGCAAAAATAGACAGATAGATAGATAGAAAACATACTAAAATAGAGTAGATGTTCATGTGAATGCCGACCCCAGCACTGAAAACCTGAATAAAGTGTTCGAGTCCATTGCTGCATCCTGCAACATTATATACAATTTTAAGGAAATACATTTATTCACTTTCTTGCCAAGAGTTGGATGGTGATTTCTGTTCTCTCGGCCAAGATATAGTCCAGAATACACATTCCCTCCTGCCCCTGAAAAACTGCATACTTTTTGTTTGGACTAAATGAACAAGATGAAACATGTTAATTAGTTAGCTTTAGAGATGCTGGGGCCAGATTCTGTCACCTCTGGACAGAGCCAGGATAGCTGTTTTCCCCCCGATTCCAGTTCTTATGCCAAACTAAGCTAACCAGCTGCTGGCTCCGACAACATATTTAGCCTGCATTAAAGGCATGACAATGGTTTCGATCTCCTCATCGAACTCTCGGCAAGAGGGCGAATAAGCACATTTCCCAAAAATGTCAAACCACTGTTTTGAACTGTTCTGATGGCAGTTTAAAAGACAGTATGAAGCTACTCTGAGCTAAAATGTCATTGTAGTTTCATGCTGTCTTTAGCCTACCCTGTCTCCTAAAAATTAGGTGTATGTACAACTAAACTAGTGCAAAGGAAATACGTTTTGCAAGCAAAGTAAATGCGACCAGATTTTGTTCTCTATTAGCATAATGAGGATATGTTGTTCATTTATGCACTTGGCAAGCAAGTCGCAAATACAAATGAATTTGCTTTTGCAGTTTTGCTGTATAGCAACATAATTTTCTGGAAAAATGGTTGCTTCAGCATGTTGCAGCTGCCTAAATGCTTACTGTGCATTTTTTAAATATCTGAGGATCTGTTTGATTCATGTTTCTGTTTGCCTCTGTGGTCTTGACTTCACAGTGCGCCAGCCTGAATGTGTTTGTACTTGTTCTTTGGTAGTGTGAGTGAACACTTCTCAACCTGGTAATATCATCTTTTCTCCTCTTTTTAAACCTGTTTATGTGAGTGTGTGTGTGTGTGTGTGTGCGTGTGCGTGTGTGTGTGCGTGGTTGGCGTGTGTGTGCGTGTGTGTGTTTGTGTGCGTGCGTGCGTGTGAATATATGTGGTCTCCGGTTCGACTTGTAGGCCTGTTGCCATGGATACGGAGGTCGCCTGAAGAAGGCACGGTAAAAGCTGATAACAGTCTGCCGTGAACTCATCACGACCTCCTGTGGGAGGCAAAGTTACAGAGTTACAGTCTGACACTGAGTTTAATCTCTTTTCAAAATCAGGTACTGTAAGGATATCATCCAATATCTGCCATTTAACACTGGAAATTCACCCGGCGGGGGTTTCGTTTTCTTCTTAGGGCTTGACTCATGCCGCTACTGTTACCGAGGAACGATGATATGTCTGACTGTTAATAAAAAAGATCATCCCTTTTACAGGTGCTGTGGAAGTCTGTGAATGGAGAAGAAACCTGCGCTCTGGTTACATTCAAAATTGGGTGAATTAACCCTCCAGCCCCTCAGGCTGTATTACTCCATAATTACATGGTTTCGCGATTTCTCCCGCTCGTATGTCGCCATGTAAAGGTTTACTCCCGCAAATATTTTGGTCCAGCTGGCGCTGTGGTGTAACTGTAGAAGGGGAGCCCTGAGTAAGGGTGCGGGGGCGCTTTCTTGTCCACTCGTGACTGTGTAACATCTGAGAAATCCAGACAGACATAATAAAGTCACAGGGAAGACATGTCAGAAACAGAGAGAAAAACATGTCACATTGAGGAACAAAAGGAAAGGGAAAACTCACACTTTTTTTTGAATGTTGACTCATAAATAATCTTGTTGTAAAGTCCACCCACACTTACCTTTACACTATTGCCTTTTTGTTTTAGATTCAGTTCAGTGCAACGCACGTGTTACTCTTTGATCAGGCGGTGTATCTTCTTGTTCCCCTTCTCCAGTTATGTCCATACAGGGCCTTCTGACCTCTTCCGGAGACTGAGGTCTAAACTTCAGATGTGGGTTGTTCACTTTTGTGGTTAGTCTCTGATTCTGTACAAACTTTTACTGTTGATATCAAAGGTAGTTAAGCCCCTACAGCCCAATCGTGATACCGCATTGTCTACGTTTGGATATAGATATCAATGAAAATAAAACAAAATAATGTCAGTAGTAACCACCAAAATAAAAAAAAAGTTTCCATAACCAGTCACCAATGAGAGTTAACATGTTTAGGTTTCCTTTTATGGTGAAATTACCAATTTTCTGTACATTAAAAATGTGTATCAGTGCAAAAAGAAAGAGTTGTAAATGTTTGTTGACACATAATCTATATAAAAAGTAGTAGACACTACAGAGGTCAAAAGAATACCACACTCAGTTTCTCATAACAATAAAGAGTAACCAAGACTCTCTACCTTGTTATTTAACAGTGTGCTAACCCATCTGTTGCGTTTATAAACTTTGTAGTCCTGACCAGGGGCGCTTCTCGAGCTCTTTCCCCTCTGGAACAACTGGTCTGTCTCGTGGTTCAGATCTAATGAGGCAGACGCTATTGTTGGCCCGGAGGCTCGCGCGATGGTCTAACCCTTTGTGCCAAGATGCCAATCTGAATCCTCTGCTGCTGCTTTCCATCTGACTGCCAGTCTCGCTGCTCCACACCCATGTGAAGCCCACCTGTCCATCGCCTGTCCTCTGAGCTGTCCGCCGTCGGGCCAAACCGCACAACCATCTGCCCTCCGCCTGGCTCCTGTCCTCTGAAACATGGATCATCAAAACCTTATTCCGCTGTAAACCTCAGCAGAGCTACAGGAAACCCCGGCGCTCTGGCACACTCCCGTATTGTCCCTGAGAAGCGAGGAGGGAAAGTTTCGGGGGAAACTCTACCGTAAGAACCATTCCCTCCCCGGGAGTCCTGAAGGCCTCAGAGAGAGCAGGACATCAGGTCAGAGGGCCCGGATTCATCTGTTGTAGAAACACTTAGAACATGTGGTCAGACCCCGCGGCCCCTTCTGCACCAAGTAGCAGGAGCATCCATTATTATCCGTTACTGCATTTACTTCTTATTCCTAAACTTTTCTAATGTTTCTAATGTTATTTATTTTGTTATTTGTTCTGTTGTATTATTTTTTAATACAATAGTTTTTTTTTTTTTTGCATCATAACATTGTCCCACTTCATTTGTTGTTTTCATCTTAATTTCGAGAAGCTTTTGCCCACTTCTTATTACTACATTTTCATCATTACTTTTTCTGTACTGCTTTTTTCTGTACATTTATCATATTAAATTCTTACTGGCTGTGTACTGCCAAACTCATACCCTTTTTTTTCCTCTGAATCAAGCCCTACGCCTTTGGATGCGCTTCAATGGAAAGCACATTGAGTTTACATTTAATGACATGTGCTAGAAGGCATGCATTTCTCTCTGCGTGGAGGACAGAGGGGAAATTTGGTTGTGAGATTTATTTCACAGGTTTATTTTACTATTTCTGGACACATGCTGATGCTTACATACGTGCGGTTTCTAGTATATTCATCTCTGTGTTATGTCTGAATTTTTCTCTCCACACACATAGAAAGATGAAACTGTCGCTCTGGCCTCTGCGTACATAATTTTTAAGAGTTTGAACTGTACGCTTGAAGCAGCTGCATCCGTTGTAAGTCGCACTCCAGTTACTGATTTTGCATACCTGCATATTTATTTTCAGGGACAATGCAGGGGTCGAGCCAAAATCAGGGGAACGGGTCACTTACATGCAAATAGACCTTCACATTCACACATTCGCATCTACGTATATATGTGGTTTGGAGTCTTCAGTTTACCTGACTCACAGAAAATCTACTTTAGTGGGATTCAGGTGCACCGCACACATAAGACTCAATTTCACCCGGTTACTGTCAAACCCCAATAACTTTAAAGGCTGTAAATGATCGAATAAAGTCAACAAAATTCTACACTTTGATGTAAAAAGTAAAATTTTCAAATGAAAGAAAGAAAAAGAAACAAAAAGAAAGAAAGAAGTCATGGCAAACGCAGACACTGTTTTAAAGTGGATCTCCACCGGTTTTTAAACATCAGGGTCTGTTTACAGGTATACCGCGTATACGGGAAAAAGTTACGTATGGCCTCCTCTGGTGCCAGAGGGAGGTACGCAAAATGTAATAAACCGCCCTAAGTGATGTCACCTCAGTCATCATCGGTCGGTATCCGGATACTACAAGTATTGAGCTGAAAAATATCTGCGGGTGTGGAGTTAGAAAGAAGTGAGATTACCAGTATCCTTAGCGGCTCAAGGCTACCTTAGCTTACCTTAGCTTACCTTAGCTTACCTTAGTTTTCTTAGCTTACCTTAGCTTACCTTAGCTTACCTTAGCTTACCTTAGCTTACCTTAGCTTACCTTAGCTTACCTTAGCTTACCTTAGCTTACCTTAGCTTACCTTAGCTTACCTTAGCTTACCTTAGCTTACCTTAGCTTACCTTAGCTTACCTTAGCTTACCTTAGCTTACCTTAGCTTACCTTAGCTTACCTTAGCTTACCTTAGCTTACCTTAGCTTACCTTAGCTTACCTTAGCTTACCTTAGCTTACCTTAGCTTACCTTAGCTTACCTTAGCTTACCTTAGCTTACCTTAGCTTACCTTAGCTTACCTTAGCTTACCTTAGCTTACCTTAGCTTACCTTAGCTTACCTTAGCTTACCTTAGCTTACCTTAGCTTACCTTAGCTTACCTTAGCTTACCTTAGCTTACCTTAGCTTACCTTAGCTTACCTTAGCTTACCTTAGCTTACCTTAGCTTACCTTAGCTTACCTTAGCTTACCTTAGCTTACCTTAGCTTACCTTAGCTTACCTTAGCTTACCTTAGCTTACCTTAGCTTACCTTAGCTTACCTTAGCTTACCTTAGCTTACCTTAGCTTACCTTAGCTTACCTTAGCTTACCTTAGCTTACCTTAGCTTACCTTAGCTTACCTTAGCTTACCTTAGCTTACCTTAGCTTACCTTAGCTTACCTTAGCTTACCTTAGCTTACCTTAGCTTACCTTAGCTTACCTTAGCTTACCTTAGCTTACCTTAGCTTACCTTAGCTTACCTTAGCTTACCTTAGCTTACCTTAGCTTACCTTAGCTTACCTTAGCTTACCTTAGCTTACCTTAGCTTACCTTAGCTTACCTTAGCTTACCTTAGCTTACCTTAGCTTACCTTAGCTTACCTTAGCTTACCTTAGCTTACCTTAGCTTACCTTAGCTTACCTTAGCTTACCTTAGCTTACCTTAGCTTACCTTAGCTTACCTTAGCTTACCTTAGCTTACCTTAGCTTACCTTAGCTTACCTTAGCTTACCTTAGCTTACCTTAGCTTACCTTAGCTTACCTTAGCTTACCTTAGCTTACCTTAGCTTACCTTAGCTTACCTTAGCTTACCTTAGCTTACCTTAGCTTACCTTAGCTTACCTTAGCTTACCTTAGCTTACCTTAGCTTACCTTAGCTTACCTTAGCTTACCTTAGCTTACCTTAGCTTACCTTAGCTTACCTTAGCTTACCTTAGCTTACCTTAGCTTACCTTAGCTTACCTTAGCTTACCTTAGCTTACCTTAGCTTACCTTAGCTTACCTTAGCTTACCTTAGCTTACCTTAGCTTACCTTAGCTTACCTTAGCTTACCTTAGCTTACCTTAGCTTACCTTAGCTTACCTTAGCTTACCTTAGCTTACCTTAGCTTACCTTAGCTTACCTTAGCTTACCTTAGCTTACCTTAG
Organism: Xiphias gladius; assembly: GCF_016859285.1. Lineage (NCBI taxonomy): Eukaryota > Metazoa > Chordata > Actinopteri > Istiophoriformes > Xiphiidae > Xiphias > Xiphias gladius. Next base: position 24,339,378 of record NC_053406.1, on the reverse strand, counting down.
CTTACCTTAGCTTACCTTAGCTTACCTTAGCTTACCTTAGCTTACCTTAGCTTACCTTAGCTTACCTTAGCTTACCTTAGCTTACCTTAGCTTACCTTAGCTTACCTTAGCTTACCTTAGCTTACCTTAGCTTACCTTAGCTTACCTTAGCTTACCTTAGCTTACCTTAGCTTACCTTAGCTTACCTTAGCTTACCTTAGCTTACCTTAGCTTACCTTAGCTTACCTTAGCTTACCTTAGCTTACCTTAGCTTACCTTAGCTTACCTTAGCTTACCTTAGCTTACCTTAGCTTACCTTAGCTTACCTTAGCTTACCTTAGCTTACCTTAGCTTACCTTAGCTTACCTTAGCTTACCTTAGCTTACCTTAGCTTACCTTAGCTTACCTTAGCTTACCTTAGCTTACCTTAGCTTACCTTAGCTTACCTTAGCTTACCTTAGCTTACCTTAGCTTACCTTAGCTTACCTTAGCTTACCTTAGCTTACCTTAGCTTACCTTAGCTTACCTTAGCTTACCTTAGCTTACCTTAGCTTACCTTAGCTTACCTTAGCTTACCTTAGCTTACCTTAGCTTACCTTAGCTTACCTTAGCTTACCTTAGCTTACCTTAGCTTACCTTAGCTTACCTTAGCTTACCTTAGCTTACCTTAGCTTACCTTAGCTTACCTTAGCTTACCTTAGCTTACCTTAGCTTACCTTAGCTTACCTTAGCTTACCTTAGCTTACCTTAGCTTACCTTAGCTTACCTTAGCTTACCTTAGCTTACCTTAGCTTACCTTAGCTTACCTTAGCTTACCTTAGCTTACCTTAGCTTACCTTAGCTTACCTTAGCTTACCTTAGCTTACCTTAGCTTACCTTAGCTTACCTTAGCTTACCTTAGCTTACCTTAGCTTACCTTAGCTTACCTTAGCTTACCTTAGCTTACCTTAGCTTACCTTAGCTTACCTTAGCTTACCTTAGCTTACCTTAGCTTACCTTAGCTTACCTTAGCTTACCTTAGCTTACCTTAGCTTACCTTAGCTTACCTTAGCTTACCTTAGCTTACCTTAGCTTACCTTAGCTTACCTTAGCTTACCTTAGCTTACCTTAGCTTACCTTAGCTTACCTTAGCTTACCTTAGCTTACCTTAGCTTACCTTAGCTTACCTTAGCTTACCTTAGCTTACCTTAGCTTACCTTAGCTTACCTTAGCTTACCTTAGCTTACCTTAGCTTACCTTAGCTTACCTTAGCTTACCTTAGCTTACCTTAGAAATTTAAAAGCCGCCACAAAGCAAACCTCACCGCAAACTTTCCCAGAAGCACCTGCCCTGACTCTGCGCCCTTCGTTCCAGTACCAGATGTCTACTGAGGCTATAATGTGGGTTGCAACATTAAACTTTTATTCCCAGGTGATGATGTAAGTGTTGAGGGAAGAGCGAAAATAATTTAATTTAATTTACATAATGTGTTGACTTTGGAACTGATACCATTCTGCTGGAAGGAACACAGAACCTTTTCATTGGCAACTCTCACGCTCAACACATTTCAGTGATTAATGCACTCAAACAGACTTGAAACATCTGTCCTACTTTCTCATCTTAAACTGTCTTTTGGCGCCGCAGTTGGCTTACCCCCTCGATATGGGTTTCAGCATGTCCTCTGTGTGGCAGCTTTGTTGGCCTTCAAAGCCACGACAGGTAATGGCACTTTGGCTTTTGTGATGCTGCAACACACTCACAATTATAAAGGGCTTGTGAAGATTCTGGCACCACATAACAACAGTATCTCTGTACTGTTTAATCATACCTTTCTAATGGCCCGGAGAGCTCACCATAGCGGGAAACAAATTACGTCCTGATAGCACCGGGCAAAGTCACGCCAGGCTGTTTTGTTGCCGCCTGACGTGTGGCCTGGCAACTCTGTAGAACCCCCTGGGGTAAAGTGACATCAGTTGACCGGAGAGCTCCCGTTTACGCACGAGGAAGGAGCGGGGATAAACAGAGGATCTGTTTGGAAAGGCTCAGTGACGCTTTTCCTAAGTCTCACCTCAAAAACCAGAGTGTTGACTGCTCACGTATTCCCAGTGCATCTCGCACTCTCAAGGAAAAACACGCAGGAGTGGTGGAGGAAAGCCTGAGATTGTGTTTGAAAGAGAGAGTGGAGGAAAATGAGACAGTAGGGACTCGAGCTAGAAGGGGGAGGGAGAAAGAGGGAGAAAGAGAAGGGGGGAATGGTCTTTGTTAATCCCTCCACATCTGGCTTCTATTAGAATGTGGGGGCCGCTAAAATAATGTTTTTCACCCTACAAGCCTTTCTGTGCTATAAATTACCCACCAGCCACTGTGCCTTCCTGACTGAAACTCTTTCAGTGGGCCAGCTCCTTTCTCAGGCAGCCGACCCAACTCCTCCCCCTCCCTCTCGCTCTTGTCCACTTTGCCTTTTCCATTTCAAAACTCCCTCTCAGCGCTGGTGCGGTAAAATCAGGCCATTCTTCCTGTCAGCTCTCCGCACTTCCTGTCGGTACTCTGGTCTTCATAACTTTGTCGATCTCACCACCTTTGGACATCTCCCTCTCCATGTCAGTGCACTCGAGCTCCTACATGGGCAAGAAAATGTTGATGGCACATCTGTTAATAAAGTATCTGCAGCTGGGACAGAAATGAAGGGTGAATGGTAAAGGCTACTTGACGTTGCTAAAAAACATCTTCCTGAAGCAAAGCTTTCCGTGATTAATATGCATCGATTGAAATTACTAAAATCTAAAAAACCTCTCATTAAGTTAGCAAGCCGTGATGATGATAATAAAATGAACAGAATATTAATTATTTAAACTCCAAATTCACTCAGATTAAGCCACTATAATTCTTAAGTCAAATGAGTGTGTTTTACCTCTGTGAAGAAAAGCAGTCATTCCGTTCATGACTCGTACAAGTGAATTTCGTTCGTACCTAAAAGAAAATACTAAGTGCGAGAAAATTGGTAAATGCCACAAGTACTCTTAAATCGCTCTAAAGAACAAAACTGTTCGTACGGCTGCTTGTCGACTGAGGCCCAGCGTGAGTAATGTACGGAGTGCTGAGTTCACTGATGGGGCGAATCCTAGCTCAGGTTTTGCAGGAGTGGTGTCCAAGCGTCATCATGCAGTGGGCTAGCATATCCAATGCACATACCAGGCAGAATACCTTATGGTTTCCGCTGCGTAGCGTTGTGGTAATTCTGCTGTTTGCGTCGCAAGTGCTGAGATAGAGGCGCTGCTGTACACTGCTGTCGTGTCTCGGCATCCGACAAGCCTTCAAAATGACTGGTTTTTATTGCCTTGCATTGTATTTTTCATTCTGAACATGGCTTAAAGGCCAGATCTGTAGCGCCCCTCATTCTCTCAGCAGTGAGACAGTCTGCCAGGTCTGGTCTGTCACTCATGATGGGCGCCTGCTCATCATCACCGGGGGTTAACCAGAGTTCAGTGTGCAGAGGTGCATAAAAGCAGTATGGAGCTGGAGACGTGAGGTCTAAAGGACTCGTGGGGAAGGAGGGAGGGAGGCCGGTGGAAGGGGTGAAGGGCAGCGGGTCAGTGCCTCATCACAAGTAACACCAATTAGATAAATAAGAGCTGACAGCTTAGAGGATGAAAGGGAGAGGATTGACTAATGCGCGAATTAAAGTGGTAACGATGAACTGGCCGAACCTGATTTTATAGCCATTAGGCACCTGTTTGAGGAGAGCAGCTGGTCCTGCCAGGAGGCCGAGGCTTCCCCAGGTGATCCCCAATGCCCGGGCACATCTGCTCTGAAACCAGAGTCATGGCTGTGGCACCCTCCCTCTCCGATGACAGTCTGACCACTGGGGAGATGCTTATAGTGATCAGAATCAAACCGAGCGGAGTGAAACCAGAAATCCTGCCACATTCTCAGGGACTTGTGCTCACTTTATTTACGTATGGTAATTTAATTAGTAGACCTTCAGCAAGTAAGACTGAGTTTATCTTACCTGGTGACCTGATGAAATGTAGAGGATTTCTGGTTTCTTCTCAGTTTACAGAGATCAAGTCCAGATTAGATCACACAGGAGACAGTCAATTGCCACCTGAACCCTCAAAAACCGGCGGTCCACAGGTGCACCGTGGGCATCAACAAGAGAAAAACTCCATAACCTCGAAATGGAGGTATCGTATATCTATTGACCATGATTTATGTGCTATAATGTAATGGCGTTTGGAAGAGTGAACTCAACTTTTGATTGTTTGAAGTCATCCTGAGAAACAACAGGATCATATGAGCCTGCAGAGGGGAATGTACCGACATATTTCAGCACGGCGTAATTCTAGCCGGTCACGGCCTATCATCTGGATGGAGTGGATGTCATCCCTGTGCGGGTACCCATTGTGTCAACGGGCCCTCTGCCACATACTTCCATGTACCCCCTGTCTCTTCTGTCTGTCTCTCCATTACTCCATCCCATAATTACCTTCTGCCCTTCACTCAGTGAACCCGTTCCTTCCTTTGCTTGCCTGCCAATTCCTCAGATGTTCAGAGAGAGCCATGTCATTAGCCTGCTGAGCTGGGCCGGCCAAAGGACTGACTGTCTGGACCGTTCTTACAGTGCTGTCTGGCTCAGTCCGAGAGTCTCTGCAACACTGGCCTTCAAAACAACTTGTGAGCTTGAAAACTCTGATTTATTATACACGAGTTCCATTTCTCTGACCAGATTATCTCATATTGGAAAACTGCTGTCGCTGTGTCTATCTGCTCATATGACGCTTGTGTATCCTCATGCTGTCAGAGTTTTTTCTCGGCTTAGAGCGAGAATGTCTAGATAAGAGATGAGTAATGAGATAGCCAGTCGGAGCACCGAGGCTGCCGATGACAGCCGTCTTACTGGGCGAGGCCCTCCAATTCCAGTATGGAGATATCCCAATTTATCCCGTGAAAGGTAAGAAAAGAAAGGACACAAACAACCTTTCAAGAAGCAACGCAGACGTATGTCAACCATTCTCAGGATACGACAGCCCACGTCATTTTTCTATCATGATCCATGGGATTATATGTGTGGAGGTGGGGTGTGTGTGGGGGTATGAACGGGGGAGAATATTCCTCCACGCAGGGGTCTAAGATATCAAAGCCAGAAGGCTCTGGGTAGGATGGAGAGGGTGTATGCAGCGGGAGGGTTCTGGGGAGGTGGGGGTTGGCTTTTGTTCCAACCTCTCCACCAGGATCCCCTGAAAAGATCACCGAGCAGGCCGATTCGTCACGGCTCCGAGCTCTCCCCTCTGATTGGTTACGGCGGGCGAGCAGATGTTGGAGCTGCAGCAGGGGGTTCGGATGATTCCAGCTCCTCACTCTCACACCGCGGGACGGTCAAACAGCACCAGCAGCTCTCACACACAACCTGCTGAGGCGGGGGCCCACAGGCTCACAACGCACACCACTCGCTCGGGTGACTCTCAAAGACGGATTCAAACTTACCACTTTTCACTTCTGCTTCCTTACATCAAAGATGAACATAAATGCCTCACCCCAAACTATGCTTGCTCCTGACATTTATTGTGGTTGTTAAGTGACCATGTATGGATCCACTTCAAAATGCTATTGACAAACTAAAGATCTTGTTACGGGGTCACCGCTTTACTCCTCATTGGGAACAGATTACAAACTACACATGGAGCTTTTAATATGATCTGAGTTGATTTTCTTTAGAAGTTGTCGTAAACATCCATATTATCCATACACTTCCTATATGCACCTTTTATATCTGTATCCTTGTCCTACTACAGTGTTTGGATCATCAGGATCGTGTTTCACCTAATCTGAGTTAATCTGATCTAATATTTGTTAAATCTCCTGCCAGCTACCATTTTGGCCGAACTCAATTTCAGAATTCATACGTTACTCATAAGTAATACTAAATTTCCAAAAATCTGAAATCTAAGATGTGCAAGGCTATAAGATGCTTCCAAGAGTTACTTGAACACATAAATAAAAAGCGAAAGCTACCAATCCCTGTTGTTACCTAAGTAGAAAATGAAATGAGAGTTTAGTTACTTGAAAAAACAAGTTGCGCGGTTCCTCCATAGCACTCTTGTAGGTAGTGTGCAGGACAAGCCACTGTAGACGAGTTCAGGTGTCGCCGTGCACCAAACCTTTGCAAGTTTTTCGTGGTGGATGTGATGCATGTCGTTCTAGAGAATAGAAAATTGTTTTATGTCACGTAAAATAAACAAATAAAAAAAGAACAAGTTTGAGGTTTTCCACCCAAAATTATGCGCAGTACAGTCATAGTTGTCTAAGTCTTGTTCAGGTGCTCGATATTTTTCACCAACACAGCTAACTGCCCAAGATAAAAGGAAAGAGATGCCTTGAGGCTAATGTTCAGACACAACCCTCCTTTGAGTGAACTAATCAGAGTGATTAGTGTAGAGATTACTTGTCTGTGTGTCATTTGAGCGATGCTGTTTCCCATCCCGGCAGCGCTGTGCCTCTTAGTCCTATCTTTAGCTTCTCTGCTACAGCAGATAAGAGTACAGCGTATACATAGTGGTCTTGTGATGCAGAGTCCAACGTGCTGAGGCCTCAGCTTGAGGAGGCAATGAGTTCTGTAAATTGGGCAAGAATTGTAATTGCTCTGCTCTGCATCAGCAGACTGATGCTTGCTGAAGGGTCTAGGTCCTATACAAACCCTTCCTGGCAGAGTTAAAGAGGCAGATACGCTATCTGGAAAAATCTGCAGGCGCTGGAGCTGAAAACAGTTCCCATACTGTCCCTGCCCCGCTCGGCCAAAGCTGCAGAGTAAACAGCCAGTTGGACTGTCTTCTGGCTTTCCCTTTTTCCTCCTGACATGTGTTTTATACACAACAAACGTGAACACAAATAGATCAAAAGAAGGAAGGAATGGAGAATGAAAAGGGGAACTCGAACAATTCATTTTCTGATATAATGACCTGGAACAAGTCTGGAAGAAACTTTAATAATCATTTGTAGATTAAATTAGGCCATGTATAACAAATCTCCACAAGAAACTTTTAATTTCTAGTTCCTAATTTCTAATAAAAGAATTCATTTTCTAATTTTGTCTTGCCGGGATTTGCATTTACAGTTCCGGACGGGGGCCGTAAGGAAAAGCATGCATGCGAATGTGTGCATAGTTCACACAGACAGTGCAGATCAGAGCATTTGGAAAGCCAAAAGGGACTGTGTAAGCGGACATCTCCAGAGACTCGGGGTCCATTTAAGGCATTGCATTTTCTTATACAGAAACAAAACAGATGTAAGGCCATCCTGATGAAAAAGGTTTGATTGACAATGTGGCCCCGCAAAGGCTGAAATCCTTTCAGCCGGAGCCTGGACAAGCGCCATCAAAAATGAAGAGCACCGGGGCAGTTTGGCAGGACGTTTCTCATGACTACGGTAGGTGTGTTCATCAGAACAATACAGCAACGTGTCTGAGGCCCTTGGAACCGGGGCGATGCGTTGAAGGATAATTTATGATTATTCTGTTTGTTTTCCAGTGTTATTTCTCTGCATGGCATATTTGCTGCTCCACTTACTTGGATCAAAATGTCTGTGTTTCTCCCACATTATGCGGTATGGTTTTGATTTTCCTGCAGTGCCGAGCCATACAGAGACACGCAGCTAATGCCGAGTGATTTAAAGCAGGAGGCGCACAGAGGAAGGAATTTCTGATTGATTGAAATAATGAACAGTTCAGTTTGTCAAAGTTAAAGGCGGGGGGTCAAAGGGCAAAGCTCCTCAAAGAACAGACAGGAGTCGTCTTATCCACTAAACATCAGCCTGCTGCGGCTCTGTTGCGTGTGCGAGTTTGCTCTCTTTGAAGCCTGGTGCTCCCGTACGTATAGCATGGCGTGACTGGAGCCAAACAGGGTGAGGAGACCTGTGAGGGGGAGATGTTCTGGTTGTGGTTATCGGTGCACTATGCTGGCATCCAGGCAGCACAGCATGCTGGAGAGATAACAGGCCTTTTAGGGAGGGAGAGCGGGGGGCGAGAGAGTCAAACCATCCACCTCTTAATACCATGTGACCGGCCCTCCGCCCAGGTTGCGGACAATTGAAGTCTGAGCCAGTAATGCACATCTGTGCCTTATTTTATTGCTGTTCAATTCCGTGTGGGTATGTGCAGAGGCCAACAAACAAAGCACTGTTCCACCTTGTTCCCATATCCCTGGCTGAAACCTCCCTGCCTCCCCCCGTCTGCCTTCCTCTCTCCCCCGTGTGGAGACCCATTTGGTCAGACATAGGCATCCATTACAGAGAATGCAAAGGTACAGATCTTATATTGGAGTGGCATTCCAGCATAGCCCCCACGGGGTAGATGACAGGGTTTTAACTTAAAAGAAAAAAGGCATGCAGGGGGAGACTTCAAGTCTGAAGAGGATATTAGAAAAATACATTGAAAAACGTCCCCTCGGGCAGTTTTTTTTTTTCACTTTCAGGAACAATTTTGTACCTTTCCTTCAGAGGGAAAAGTGTGCTCGGTTCAGAGGGGGCAGGAGGAAGGGAGGGATGCTGTTTTTTTGTGTAGGTCTGAAGTGCAGAGGACGTAATGAAAACCAACTGGCAGGCCGTCACTATCTATCTATTCTGGTGTAGGAGTGCATTGACATGGAGAAGAAAAACAGACCCTCTTCTAATCCAGTCAAGCCTGCACTTCTCTTTTTCTTCCCTGCCTCCCTTTCTCTCCTTCTATTTCATTTTCAGCATCCGACTGTTCTCAAACTGAGATGGTGCTTTCACGAAACAAGAGAATGACTTACAAACAGGAGGATGATGTGAGCTGACGTGTGGCTGTGCTGAGGCTTTACATTTCTTTGTCGGGTCAAGAAGTTGACTCCTTTTTATCGCACAAATCCCCCATAAAGAATTCAGATGTGTTGAGTCCTAAATTTGAATCTTTTATTTTGCCTTGAAATATCAAATCTCAGTTATCTATAAGGGACAAACACACCAGATTCCAGGTGTTACAATTACAAATGGACCAGGTGGGATTTGTAGTCCTGAATCTCTGTGTATTTTGGATCACAGAAGCAGATTGAGGAGTCTGGCTGTTTCATTGTGTCCCACCTGGCTGCGCGGTGAAAGCAGTCTTTGGACCGACTCTGAAGGCTGCCCCGCAGTGGTGGAGGGGGGGGGGGGTGTTCAGTCTGCGGTGTGATAAGGCTCTGAAGAGAGTTCTTTCACACCCTCACTGCTTCCTAATCCACACTGCGCCACCCAAACCACCGGGTCCAATATTAGCTTTCCTGCAGCTGGCCAGTGCAGGTAATGAATATGAGCACGTTTGATGCTGATGTTTGATTACGTGTGTAGTGTTCCTGAGCTCTGAGAGGCATGTAGCTGTGGATATTTAACTCTGATGTGGATGTGGAATTCGAAAAAGCCATGGGAAAGTTTCCTGTTCACACAGTTTTTCAAAGGTTTACTGTGGACTGGGTTTCCAACTGATGTTTATTTTCTAAGTTTATTATTTATTTGATTAATTGATTCACAACTTTTGTTGGACCAACAGTGGACTAACAGTTTCCATTTACAATGACATATGACAGGGAAAAGCAAAGAATCCTGATGTTTAAGAAACTGACAAGCAAATGTTTGGCATTTTTGCCTGATGAATACTTTTAAATGATTAATCAGTTATCAAAAATATGGCTGATTTCTCTCAATCTACTTATCAAATGGTCAACTAATAATTTCAGGGCAACTTCAGACAATGTTTTTGAGAAGACTTCTTAAAATAATAGTCAAAAAGGCCAGGCTGGATATCAACCTCAGTTTTAATTGTTGCGGCATTGGAGCTTTTCACCGTATAACTCAGCCTACAAAGACATTTTGCAGTGAGCACCTTCTTTGGTATGAATATCAACTTAAGAAGATTTATTTGTCAGATGGATGAATAGTCCACCAAACAAAGCCAACATCCTCTCAAAATGACTGAGCCGCTGTGGGTCACTGTGACATTTAAAAGCATAAACACTACACAAACTCCACTGAATCAGACGTAATGTTAAACTCCGTCTGAGTGAAGTTGAAGCCGATGAAATTAGGATTATGAATAAAGGTATTTTTACCCACACAGATGATGCATTGTGGTGCCTATTGTAGCTGTGAAACATTTATGACTGCTGCTCTGTAGTTAAACGTTTGTTAACACTCCATCTACCCTTTTCCTAATCATCTGTCGTTAGTAAAGTCCAACAGGCTCCTCTCATTAACCAGCCCAGGCGGACAGGTAGAGAGAGCCTTTCATTCTCTCCACATTTATTATTGCCTACTTTAATGAGCACTTTGGACCATCACCTCAACTCTGTGATTTATGGCATTTTAAGCAGAGATCAGAGGCCCGGGACTCTTGCGCGCCTGTGAAGCCGGCAGCCTTTCCTGACACCCCGGGCCAGCCTGGGCACCGCTGGGACACAGCTGGGCCCAACATGACGAGAGGTGTGAACTCCCCGGGCTTAATGAGCTGATGGGAGAGGCGGATTACAGAGGGGGTCAGAGGTGATGGGACCGGGGACAAGGAGGCTGGTTCTTAATATCCATGAGCCAGATTAAAACAGAAGAGATTTACTCGATCGATGTGTAGTCCAAGAGAATTCCGCAAAATCTAAGTGCTCGTTCCAAGTTGACAAGTAACCTGTGTGTGTCCAACTGTACAGTGCCGGCGAGCATATGAAATAATACTCAGAAATGCGTAAATGTCAAAAGAATGAATTTAATGCATACATTGTGGGACTTTAATGGATTGGGCAACCCCCCAAAATGAAGACTCATTACCCTTTCACCTTCGTGTCCAAAGAGCATCAGCAATATTTTCCGAAAGAAGTAAAATCATTTCTCTAAACAAACGTGCAGCATAATCATTGTCCTCAGCAGCAAAATGATTGCGCTTTGGGTCCAAAGGCCTAGTGTTTATCTCCTCATCTCCTAAATGTTCCCTCCTTGACAGCTCTCTTGCTAACAAACAGAACGTACAGTAGCAAGCCGGTCTTTCGTTAGAGTAAGTATACGTGTGCAACCACGGCAATAATCAATGGCAATTAAATGTTTGTACTATGCCGTATAACCTGTCTGGAGAATTTTTTTTTTTTTTCAATAGTTGTGAAGAGAGCTGCATTGGATCTAAGAGGAATAACTTGGGTGTTTGGGCGAATGAATCACAGTTGCTTTCGACATACACGGGGACAAAAAATAATGACTGATTGATTTTTTCATTTTGGGGCAAACTATATTTTGTATGTTCTTTATTTAACCAGTTAAGATCCCACTGAGACTCTAAATCTCTCTTACAAGTGAGACTAAGGCAGTATCAACAAGTAGTTACACACAAGAAAGTACACAACATTTTCTTGTTATCAGTCCAAATATTTCCAATTCCAGAGAGAGTCCTCAAAAATAAACGACAGTTTTCCAACAGCATTTTGTTATCATATCTGAAGGTTGTTTTTTACTCTGTTAGGTCCGAATCGCAGGCACTTTGAAAAAAAAAATTCCCTTTGACCTCAGACCAATACTGAGATCCACAGATTGGTGTCATAGGAAGCTGCTTTGCAACGGCATCAGTAATGATCCGAATATTTTAAATAAGATTTCATCAAAATAAGTGTCTCAAAGCGAGTGGAAGAGCGGGAGGCAGGCGGTCCAACCCCTGATGTCGCATGCAGCTTGTTTTCACAATGGGGAAAATTATTCTTTGAGAGGTCAGGTTCATGTCAGCCATGCTCCTCTGCTGCCCTGACCCTGTGAGTAAACCTACCCATGAGCACCTGGGGTGAGATCAGTCATTATCAAACCGTCTCGGAGAGCCGGTAGGACACTATACCCGCAGCAGCATCGGATGTCCCTCCGTCGGTGCGCCACTGATTTCTTCGCCCCGTGACCCCAAACAGTCCAGTATCACAGTAGTGAACCTGAGCTGCCTAAGTGTTCCCTGATGTGCCATCAATCCATCCCGAGAGCTGAGTTTCCACCTGCCTTGTCTCTTTCAATCAATTTGTCCTGGCTGCTCAGTTTCCCCTCATATCTGACACTCAAAACAAAACAAAACCTATCCTCTTAACTTCTTTCTCTTGTTCAGTGGTTCTGACTATAAATCTGCACACACCTTTCCTTCACCTGATGATGTGATTGCTTCTTGTTTGCCCTGCACAACTTTACAGCCTCCTTATTATTAATGTGTAAGCCTTTAAGGCCCAGTCTGTATTTGCTCGACCATTTACATAAAGTGCTGTATCTTAACATAATTGAAGTATTATAGTAAAAAAAAAAAAAAAAAGCATGATCGTAATATATAGGCCTGTTCTCAGCAAATGTGTTGAGAAATAGTAACAAACCTACCACCTCCGAAAGAATGAATGACTTAGTTTTAGTTGTTTTCTAGTGTGTACTGTGTTTAAAGGACTTGTCGGTCAGTTTAAGACCGACGGCAGGTTCCAAAGCTGCTGTTTGATAATCGGTAGTGGGACGACCCCCTCTGTTTACAAAGGGGGGGTCTTGTTTATTTATTTTTGGATCACGCGTTAAATTTACCAGCACAATTCGAGTGAAATGAGACACGTTCTCCTAAGCACCTCGGAAATAAACCAGAGTGGCCCAAAGGACTTTCACTCACCATTTGCAGAGGAAGCTGTATCACAGTCAGTGAATGTGGATTTGCAGAAGCCATTGTCTGGCCAGTCCGCACGGTCTGCAGCAACAGAAATAATATTCAGTGCTTGAGTTACTTTTTAAACCTACAATTTGTCATATATGGACTCACGCTCTTCTCCATTTCACTGCACTCCATTTCAATTTGAGTACACAGCTCTGCACTGACCTCAGCCCGTCAGGTCACCGAGCCAGAACGAGGGAGGAAGTCCAGTGAACTCATGCTGGGCTGGGACATTAACTGTGGGAACACACAGGCCATGAAATACATGGCTCTTTAGAGAGTGCTTTTTATTCGCCTCTAACAGGGCTGTAAACTGCCTTTCAGTGCCCTGATCAGGAGACCACAGGCACAGTGACACTAGCCGCATCTGTCCTAACACTCTGACTCACACTTTCCGGTATCTGTCCACACTGCTGGACGAAATGGGATACAGGAAGTAGACATGAATTCAACTCTGGGGTTGAGGGGACTTTTGTCCAGCAAGCCTAATTTGAAACAGGAGCCTCTTCAGACAGCTCTATCTGGCTCCCACTTGTACTGTCTTTCCAGCTGTCCCCGGGGAGCTGCGATTTATGGAGCAGAGAGGGGAGAACAGCCTGCCGGAATGGAGCAGATTGTTCACGGATCTAGCTTGTCTCTATGGCATGAGGGGGAGAAAAAGGAGGGGACGGGCAGAGCTGGGTGAGATAGCATGAGTTAGAGGAGAAAAAAAAAAAAAAAACAGAGATCATTATGAAGACATCAGTGTCTTCACTTCACATCTGCCCAAGATTTCCCCACAGCCCATCCTGTTCCGGGGGAAAGTCACTCCGCTGGGGTTTGATTAAACCCACCAAATCTCTTGTGTCTTGTCACTGATTAGATAGCGGTCATCGTCACTATGCGGTTGGGGAGACAAAACATGCATACATATGGCTACATAGAAAAACAAACAGGAAAATGTAAATAGACATGTACAGTACATCAGCACACAGGCATACACAAACATGCACACGCGGTTTCTTTGTTTACTCTTGGTACATTTTCCTGTGGCTCCACAGTGATTATCTGGTGATAGCCTGCAGTGATTGTGCCGCCTGGCCCCTGCTGGGGGCTGTGAGGCTCCACATCAGAAAAAGCGGAAGGGAGATAGACGGTATCTTCCTGGATGGTGTGTTTGACCAGTGCGACACACAAACAAAAGTGATACTTTCACTGAGACAAGGGCGCTGTCTGTGTCGGGAGACTCAAGCAAAAAAAGCAAAAAACAAAAACAGAAAACAGAACAGAAAAAAGACGTGGGCAGTGGACGCTCTATCACACCCTGACATCCTGTGCTCTGCCTCCGTTCTGTCTGTCATACTCCAATCTGCTCAAATCCCTGAAAACAAACAAGCATGACGCATGGTGAACTGTCCTCTAGCGTATCATGCCACTTGAGGCCTCCGCCGATACCAAAGGAATTATTTTAGCACCTGCGGGAATGCCAGTGACCTCCAAAGGCCATAATGAGATAAGTATAAACATCCAAACATTTGGGGCATGTGCTCCCCTCAAGGTTGACAAATGTGCTCTGGAAAAGCTGCGTTCAGGAATGCGTGCTGACAACTTCATGGCCTTGTCTAAAACAGAGCCAGCATGATGGATGGTGTTTTTCTTGACAATGCCAGCTGGTAGATGTTTGTGTATTTGTTTAATGACATCTATATGTGTGTGTGTGTGTGTGTGTGTGTAGGTGAGGAAGATTAGCAGAGATTCCTCTCCTTTAACCCTCTGCCCTCGTGTCTGTGTCATATATTTTGTTCTGTTCATTTCCTTATGTGACTATGTTTGCATTCGCTTTATTGTCTTTATGGCGAACCTGGTGTAATGACTTTATTTGTATTATTGCCACCCCCGATGAAGACCCTTTGAGGTGGGAACCAGTTAACGTTTTTAACCATTAGTACATATCCACAATAACGCTAGATAATTTTACTCTTTGCTGTACTGAAGAATTTTTCATCTTCAAGAGCACCTTGAGGTTCCCTGGATTCACTAAATGTTAAAACAACTGAGCACCTGGCTTCTGCATGTCTTTTGAATATTTTTTGTGGTGTTGGATTTGAAATTAAACAAATGACTATGAAGTTACAGCATCCAAATTTTTTAACAGTGTAGGAATTGTAGCCGTAACATCACCAAGCAGCACTCTTTCAAGATTCCACGAGCTACAGCGAATTAAAGCCAAAAGTCAACAAAGCCCCGAAACCAAAACTGTGTCAATGCCCAAATACTTTACTTCCTAATCACCACTTTTATCTTCCTCTACCTGCAACACACTGAACGATGTCCCGCCTCAGATCATAATAGTGCCCTGAATCCGCCCACTGTGATGGGGAAAAGAAGAGCACCACGTGCACAGCGCGCATAACAAAACAATGAGGAGAGCTCACTGAAAAGTCAGTATAGGAGTTACTTGGCAGAGAAAAAAAAAAACCCCAAAAAACATGCTGAATGTGGAATTCAGGCCCAGTTTGTGTGTGTGGAGGTTATATGACCAGACGGGGTGCGAGTGAAAGAGAGTGTGGTGACCTGTAACAGCTCCATGACTCCAGTCTGGGGCTTTAAAATCCACACGCCGGGGTCCTGGATTGAACCCACTGCAGACCTCACTTCAGTATAGACAAGGCGGCCCCAATGGGAAACTGATTGTTTATTTAACTACTGTTTTATGGAAAACGTAGTGACAGGAAGTCCTTAAAACAGCAGCAGTTACTATTTATATAGTCCCTTTTCGGAGTAAACACACATTGCTCGCCCTTCCTCCCTCCAGCAGACACCCTGCCGTTGAGGAATGCACCCATTCACAAGCTGGTGGCCATCTTGGAAGCTTGCCTCTCACTTCCTGTTTCCATGGCTACACTCCAGTGCTACGGGAGATGATAAGCACTCGCAGTCTCCGGTCCTAATCCTCTTCATCTAGCTCATTTTCTACATCACTTCATGCCATTCGGAATGAGCTGGAAAAGCCAGTTAGCCGCAACAAGCGTCACATTTTTACGCGCATAATCCCTGGATCCGCAGATAGAAGCAAACACACACAAAAGAGAGGAAATGCAGATGCTTTTTAAAAAATTTTTTTTTTGTCTAACAGCTGGAAAACATTCAGTCCAAGACTGCCCCGATTTGAATGCAGATTAGAACTAAAAGTGACTACATATGAAAGTTAGGGTTATGCATGAGTCTGACTCGTTTGTGTGTAGCTGTGGGGCAGCTGTATTCTGATCTGTTCCTCCAGCGCTGCGCCATAAATCACAAGGTCACCATGAGCCCGTGGAACCAGAGGAAACATCAGTGTTAAACAGGAATGATATTTCACTTCGGCCTCTTCCTGCCCAGCTATTCCCCAGATACCCACTATAACCAACTCCTGAATGCTTTATCATGACAGCCCCACGTCAGTGCTGTTTTGGACGTTTGGGGGGGGGTGGACCGGAACAAGGCGTCCATACAATTTGGAAATCACTTATAAATCGGAGCTTGGTGGAAGCGAGCGATATAGTGCAGGAGCGTGGAGTAGCACGGGAGCGTTCACGGCTTCACAAGGACATTGCTGTTCAAAAGAAAGGACTGTTAAGGTGACCCCATAGCTGAGTGGTCAGGGCGCATACCCCGCTGGCATAAATGCCCTGTGCAGCGAGTCCTTGGTTCGACTCCAGGCCATTTGCTGCATGTAATTCCCCACATTTCCTGTCCAAAAATCAAAACAGTGCCACTTGTATGTCTAAAAAATCTTGGTCTGATCACATCAGAGCTGCAAATCCTACTTTTATTTCTTTTTATATTAACCTACAACAAATGTCTGACCTTTGCTGTTGATCTTTTTTCTTTTAAATCTTCTTTATATATTCGTTCAGACATCACAAAAGAATCAAAAGGTCGAAAGAACACATTATGAGTTTTTGTTTTGTTACTCATTAAAGTATGGTGAGGCCACTAGCATCTGGAAACTTTGTGTAGAACTCCTTCAAGTTTGCGTTTTCTCTCTTTTTTTTTTTTTGTACGCAAAGTGGTAGCTGTCTGCATGTGTATCTACATATATCGCTGAGCTTTGGACAACTTAGGCAAAACAGCGACGGTGCGTAAACCGGAGTTTAGACAGCTTTATGTCCCATGCAGTTCTCACATCAGATGGGGGAAAGCTCTCAAGATGACCAAGGGATGTACAGGGTCACTGCAGTGTCAAGAGGGGCACTCAGGATTGTTGCACGTGGTAAAGCCCAGGGAGATGTGTGAATAAGTGAGATGTTACGGACTGCTGAAATTCCCTGAGAGCCTACGATGGATAATGTGATCCCACCACAGTGATGCAGAAACCAGATGGGGAGGAGTGCCTTCAAATTTTTCTTTCTCTCTTTTACACATCCATGAACACACACACAACCGCAGCCGCATACCCGAACCTACAGAAAGACATTACGTATGCCCGCACAAGAACACACTGATACACACTCATACACACACACACACACACACACACACACCCACGCAGCCACTGCACACACCTGTCTGAGTGATGAGATATACAGCTCTCTGAGGGGAAATCCGTTTAGTCTATGTTGTAAAATATTGTGATTTTTCTCACTCTCGTATATATTTCTTCGCCTGCAGAGTTTTTCTAGTCTATTAAAAACGTATAAAAAGCTGCAAATAAATGTCCCTATCTCAGCCACTAAGAAAAAAAAAACCTTTTAATACATTTTTGTAATTGTCCTGCTTCATGGCTACTTCAGGGAACAAGTACTTTTCCTGGCACTGTTATTTTACCAAACATCTGCTTTTGAGTAAATTATGTAAATTTGGTTGTCGGATCTGAGGCCCAGCAATCAAGCTCTGGTATTTTGTCCTGCTGACCAATCCACAAACCCTGACGGGGCCCAAACAGAGGGATGGTACTCCTGTTATCTGAAAGTGCCTTTTAATAGCAGTAGGCAGTAGGCGTCCCTCCGGCCCCTGCTGACAGAGTCAACACAACCCGGCGCTGCTTTGCAGGTCATAAACACTCTGTTGACAGTGGTCAGAGGCTTATTATCCCCGCAGCAAAGCACAGCAAGCTCGATGTACCAGCCCCAAACGATCCCTGCTTGCGGATTTGGAACACAAAGCCCTTGTTAGCAGCTCCCTTTGCCATTTTAAGCTCAATCAGGGTGTCACAGGAGGAAAATCGGTATAAGGTTTAAACTGCCAGTGTTTGGCAGCCTGTGCATGATCACCAACGAAAAAACCTCGTATTGGCCAAATGTGTTGCAATCTACTAATATTTGATCAGGGCCGATATGACTAAGGAAACAAGCCTTATACCGGTTAAATGTGGGCCAGAGGTCACTTCTGCTTTGTGTGCTTAATGTTTCTGCTGCTTCTGCTCTCGGTGAGCAGCTATCTGAAGCTGCTGTGGCTCAACAGTGCGGAGCTGGCAGCTCCACACAGATAAGTGAGTAGATACCCCAGGGGGCCAGAGACAGCCGAACCCCTCGGTGGATAAGAAGTGTCTGTGCTGTCAGCTTTGGTTCCCAGCGTGGCCTCTCCTCCTCGGGTGCCCCTCCCGCCCCCACCAGGCCCCTCCCTGGCCCTTTTGTGTGTGGACCCTGCTCCCTGTGGACTCGCCGCTCACTGGCCTTTCACATGCGACTGTGTCCAATCACCCAGCTCACCCCCCTCTGAACCCAGAGCCTCTGTCTCCATCTCCAACCAGCTCCTGACCCTGAGAGAGAGAGAGAGAAACCCAAAATAAAATTAATCACTTGTAATCAGGAAGATTAAGGGAAAAGTTGGACAGCATTTTCTACTAGGGCATAGTTTAATCAGAGTTGGAACCGTACAACTCAGGTGTTGTAAATGATTATAGTTATCTATGGTTAATAAATCATCTATGAATACTTTATAGTCAGTAATAAGACATTAAACAAACCAACCATTGGGTTGCCAGATTGTGAAAGAACACTTTGTTAGGTGCATGTCCTCCTCTGCCACTACGCCGTGCAGTTTTACATGATCATGAATCCTCAATAAAGGGTTCTTCCACCGCATTGATCCATCAAATCTGCAGTTCAATGGTTTGTCCACAAGTGTGAGACCAAGATTTGTAAATGATTGTAGTACCAGTGATACTAATGATAAATGTAAGAACAGTAATGAGAATAAAGTGGTCCTCCCAGGACAGAAACCAATAAACATTCATGCAAGTGCACACTAAATTGATTTCGGGAAGTTAAACTGTCCATTGCAGTCCAACTGCATGATGAATTGAAGAGCTAGTTAGGTTTACACTGGTGAAAGGGATTCTGTAAAAGCTGCAAAACCTAAAAGCTGAGGATAATAAAGGATTTATTGCCTTACTAAAGCTGTTTATTGCACTTTATAGGGTCTTCATGTATGCCTGATTAGAATTTGGAGCTGAAAAGTGACTTGACAGCACGTAGAGAAAAAACAAAGTAGACAGAAAATGAAACCTCACAACGACAGACACCTGGCACTGCTGGCAATGAGTTAAAAGAAAAAGCAGGACAGTCCAACTCATGTTAGTGAAAAGAGAGTTGAGGCATCCGTCCTTCATCAATCCCGTCTCCACCACCTCCGCCACGTTGTTTTTCCTTCTCCTCCTGCGTCCGAGGTTCGCTGGTTTGTTGGCTTTGGCCCTGACCCCCTGAAGGCCCTCACTGGGTCGACCCAGCCTCGGCGGGATTGGATCACACCTTCCATACAAGGCGGCCGTCAGACGGTGAGCTGCACCTGCTGCCTGAAGCAGGGTGGGCCCGCCGCTGCCACCGCCCGGCCAACGCCGGAGCACATAATTACTGCCTCAAAGATGACTATGCTGTTTACACATGCCCATACGCACAACAGATGACTGTTTCTCACTCCCAGCCCCCCCCCCGTGAAGGCATTTCACCTTAGTGATGAGGAAACGGCCGCAGCCAACAAAACATTCAGACCGGCCAACCAACAGGTCTGATGCCAGAAATGACCCGTAGCTATTAGCTGTTCAAACACCCCCCTCCCACATAACTTTAATTCAATTCAATGGGC
The DNA here is from genome assembly GCF_016859285.1 of Xiphias gladius. Classification (NCBI taxonomy): domain Eukaryota; kingdom Metazoa; phylum Chordata; class Actinopteri; order Istiophoriformes; family Xiphiidae; genus Xiphias; species Xiphias gladius. The sequence goes on along the minus strand of NC_053406.1, from coordinate 24,319,697 downwards.
CCAGTGAGAGCCGGTTTAATCTACAAGGCACAGTGTATTCCACTGAAAAAAAAGAGACTTGCCTTTTGTGGCTTTGAGGCAGTGTTGGGATTGAGGCTGTTCGTGCAGTAGATGAATACGTCACAGCCCTAAACAGAGGGGCAGACTTACTCACCCGGTGAAGCTTTAAGTAGAAACAGTATAAAGTGTGTGGCTACCTTGGCATTTTTCAGTCTGTCCTTACTAATAAGTATGCAGCTTCCAGCTGACAGGCTGTGCAGCAAGAGAAAAAAAAAAAACTATACATATGTAAATAATACAGTCATCCATGTAGTGAATGTTACATTTATTTTAACTCGGATGATTAACTTAGACTCTGTATTATTAATATTTCAATCTTTAGTGTAAAGTTTTCCCCCGTTTCCGATCTTGACGAGATTCCTTTGCCCTCACGACGTCAATAGTGTTTCTGGAAATAAAAATGGGGCTGTTTGCATGGGTGGGTGGGGCTGCTTCTTCTGCATGAGATAACGGCTTATAGAGCGTAAATGAAATCTTGTCATCTCAGCCCATCTGTGCTGATAAAGGTTGCTGAAAAGTACAAACTGCGGTCAGTTACACCTGTGCAGGTGAAATGAAAAACAGTACACCTTGTGGTTTTCACACTACCATGGATATTTATTTTTTGGGGTTGTTTTTCACTGATGTAATTTGGGTTTTAATGATTTTTATCATGTAACTTTATATAAGGGTCTTAGTTATTTATGAATGCAGTAAGTTCACATGCTGTCATGTTTTGCCTTGAGTCAGTGTATTTTGTACATCCATAAATAAATAGACTGAAAAAAAAAATCGAGCAAAAATCATTTTTCTCTTCTGAGAGGTAGAGATGAACCGTCGTTAAAAGCCTTATTGTGGTGTAAATGTTCACTCACGAGTTCTTATGAGACAAAAGGAAAAGGTGCTCAGGTGGGTTAACCTGTACACCCTGAGTGGAGCGCGTCGCACAGGTAGCAGAGGGTGCACGGAGGAGGAAGGAGGAAGTTTTCTTTTTCTCGTTAGATTGTAAAACTTGCTAATTCACAGTCTATATGGGTAACACCCCCCCTCTCTCTCTCTCCCTCCCTCCCCTCTCCTCTCCAGGAGCCGTATTGAGCTGTGGGGCTGGGACATTCCTGGTCTGACGACCAGCCTCACCACTGCCATGATTTGCTGAGCAACTCGACACTGGCTTCAAAGACGCGTGTGTGTGTGTGTGTGTGTGTGTGTGTGTTGAGGAAGCAGCGGCGGAGACGGAGACCGAGAAACGGGGGAGAAGTCACAATAAGGGGTTAGACAGCGCGACAGAGAGAGAGAGAGAGAGAGAGAGAGAGTGTGTGTGTGTGAGCGCAGCGAGCCGGGACGTAACGCCTTCATTCAAACACACGGACTCCAAACTTCCCGGGAGAAAACTCTCCACCACCTCAGCTCGAGTTTAGTCCAGGGGGGAGTTGTCGCACCTTGGCCCCGACGCCGGCGCTGCTCCGCGGGGTCTGAAAACTCTCTCTCCCCCACCTCCGCCGCCGACTGTTTTTCTCGTTCCTCCCGTCGTCGCGCACTTTCAGCCCGTGTCTAATGGAGGGCCCCATACGGATTTGCCACCGGGAGAATGCGTCTTGCTGCTGACTCACCCGACGACTCGACGCTTTTGCCCTCCTGCGAGAGAGGTAAGGACGGACGGCGCGGAAGGCAGAGACGAGAGTCCCGGGCAGGCTAGGGGTGGGTGGGGGGCTGGGGGGCTTCGGTGTGCGCGCCGGGCCACCTGGGCTTCCCTGGGAATGACAAAACACAAGGTGACGCTAGAAAGAGAGAGGTCCGCGGCGCCGGTTCGTCTGTTTCCCAGACATCGGCGTGTTTTCTGAACTCAGCATTGTGGGGAAAGCGGAGACCAGCGGCGCGGAGTGGCAGGAGGCTACATGCGCCTTCCGTGTGGCGGTCTGGTGAACGGGGGGCGCCCGTGTACGGAAATTAAGAATCTGTGTGTGTTTATCCACGAACGAGGTGCCCACATTGCGGGCTCTCCGCGCGAACTCCAGATAATCACTTCTATAGGTTCCATCTGCTCCTTAAGGTCCGTTTTGACCCGACGACCCTTCGACTAGTGTTAAAGTTTGGATTTTTCTAGATTGCGCGAAGTGTCAGACTCCGAGCTTCTCTGCTACGCTTTGGATTTTCTGTTGACCTCGGGTTTCGTCTTTGTCAGATTTGTATCCTGCAGACGGAAAAAGAAAATCCTCGTTCGGGACCGAGCAGTAGTTTCCTGTAAAGCCGAGCTTTGTTATTTTGCCCGAGTGCAGCAGAAGCATTCAAAGTGGCGCTACTCTCCAGCAGTTCACTGTTCAGTTTCCTTTCCTTTTCCTTTTTTCCTTTTTCTGCCTTCTGACACAGCTCCGCTCTGTTGTCTGCGAGGCGACCGAGACAGAAGAAAAATGCCCAAATATTTGTTTGGCAAACTGCGCCGGGCGGCAGCGACACTTCGCTTAACCGTGGCAGTTGAAAACAGATGGCCTGCGGGCTGCGTTGCTGCTCGGAGGGATGAAAGAGCAGTTTTTTTTTTTTTTTTAGAAAATGGAAAACATGGCCCCTCGGTTGACACAGTGGTGTCCCAGTCATAAAAGGTGAAAATGGACTGGGATATGTGAGACATCGCCTTGTTCTAAAGTTACACTTTTTTTATTTCTTTTTTTAATTATGGATCCACTTCAGGAGCCAACTTTCTGCCACATTTACCACTGTGCAGAATCATGGTGGCTTAGACTAATATTTGAAGTTTTTTTTCTCTCTCTCTCCCTCTCTCTCTCCCTCTCTCCACAGACAGAGGGCCTTTATTGTTTTAGATAAATCCCCTGAGGGTGTCATAAATGTTGGTTTGGTAAATCCATGTAAGTATTCCTCTAAAATTTGGCAAGCGTGCAAATCACTGTGCAAAGCAAACCCGAGCATCTGCAGCCTACGTGTCTGCCTGAATGAAGGTGTTGCTGTTTACTGATCGGGAGCATGCTTTTCTGACTGATTTTGGATCGGGAATAACCTCAGTAGTGTAGTCACTCCGATGACAACAGCACTGGAGGCAGAGGGGAATCTTTAACGCACCGCTGACAGAAAAAGAAGCCCATGTGTGGATGCTGTCTGAACGGGTCTCATTGACTCACTTTCACGTGAGTCCTCTGTGTTTTGCTCTTCCTCTCGATGTGGAAAATACCCCCCCCCCAAAAAACCAGAAATATGTTTGTCTTTTCTCAAAAAGAAAGGTCACTGCTGACAGCTCAGGACTGAGCGTGCGGTGGCGTGCACGAGCTTATTCCACTCAGGTCTTGCTGTGTTGTGATGTGCTCTGCTGCATTTCAGGAACTTTGAGGATGACACTATAAAACTTATAGTTGGTTTTTTTTTTTAAGCCATACACAAACTTTTTGGGAAACTATGAAATTAATCCACGTTGTTGGAATATATATATATTTTTTTACTTGATTACAAATAAGGGAAGTTTGCTTTTTCTTTTGTGGCTAAACACTGTTGATCTGTAAAGTACACCAGACGCAGCGCAGATATAAATGTATGATGCACCATAAATGTTGAGGACTGTACATATTCGATCTAAGGTGAGGTTTTTGCAAGTGCGTTTATTTCAGAGCAGAAATTTTAAAAAAAAGTATGACGGAGTAAAAGTGATAGTAATGATGTGACTGCAGAGACAAGTTGGTCCCCCCCCCTCTAGTTTCCTCTGTCTGCTGTTCACCCCTATCATCAGAGCTTCACAGGGGCTTTTGTTACATAGGGGCAGCTCTCAGAAAAACTGAACACTTAAAAGTTATGAAGAACAAAGTCCTGGATCCCTCGCGAATGCATGACATCCAGTCAGTGGGACACACATGGCCGCCCTCAGATAAAAAACACTTTCAAGTTCAAACAGTTGCTCGTGCATTGTTGCGTCCGGGGGGGACAAGAAGACACTTCCGATGGCTTTCAAATCCTTTCAGTGCTCCCCAATATTGGGTGAGCTTTTGACAGGGGCAGGGAGAGATTTGCTCTTTGTGTTTGGACGCTTGGACGCTGACGGCATGCACTTTAAAGGAGAGATCCTCCCTCAGGTTTTGATACTGAGTCTGTTTGTAGTGTTTTGTTTGTTTGTTTTCTTTTTTTTTGTTTTTTTTTTTGTTTTTTTGTGGCCACTCTCCTTCGGCCTGCCTCATTTTAACTTCATTCACGCCACGATTTCCTTTTAATACCTTTCTCTGGTCAGCCTGTGGAGAAACTGGTCTCTCTGCCTCTTCATCGCTGGTTTTCTCCCTGTAATTTGGTTTAGCACTGGTGCAGAACACCGGGTCTACAGAAGTGTGTTCTTAAACTTTTAGTATGACGTTTACAGATATGTTTTAGATTGCAGAAAGATGGTTTTGCTGTCAGTTGTCCTGTGTTGCGTGGTGGAAATATTAAAAAAAAAATGGCCTCATGCTATCTATAGTAAGCAGTTTTTGGGTTTTTTTGTTTGTTTGGTTTTTTTTTTATGGAAAATGAAAACATTACTCTTTTGAATGACAAAATAAGCCCAGAAATCCAAGCTACATCACCAATAGCTACTGGAATTTAAGATGGACATAAAGACCGGTGGAGTATTTTTAGTATGACTGACCATGTTGTTGATGTGTGGGATTTTCCCCACAGTAACTGTGTATTGGGAACGTGATTGAATCAGACAACAACAGAGCCCCAGAGTCATTTTTGTGTTTTCACGGCGTGTTTTTGCGACTCGTAGGGAAATTAATAAACCATTAGTGGCCCGGCTCTTATCAGGCAGACCCGAACAAAGCACAACTATGCCATTAAGCTTGTTCGAATAATGTTTGAGCCATTAGGGTGCCTGCTAATGACAAACACATGTTGCTGTAGGAGAACTATGTTAAGTGGGCAATTTGAATGTAAGCATGTGTAATGATACCAGCCCGTGCTCTCATAATGGCCCTCTTGATTTTTCTGATGCAGTGTTGTAATCACACAACCGCATATGCTCCAACAATGACGGGCGATTGTTGAATGAAGGTTAAACCAGCGAGTGACGGTTGCATACGATTAGTAGATTAGCTGATCAACATTCAATTAAGTGACAACAAAATTGACAAGTGATTCATGATTTAAGTCGCTTTTCAATCAAAAATGCCAAACGATCGCCAGATTCAGCTTCTCAGATGTGAGTATCTGCTAATTTTCTCTGTTTTTATATCATTGTTTATGAAATATCTTTGGGTTCTGGACTGTCTGTCGGGACAAAACAGTTTTAAGATCTTCAGTTTTTTTTAAAATCAGTTTATCGAAAATAATATTGTCAAATGAAAATGTCAGTCTCAGCCCTTCTTCTAGACAATGTCGGAGATGGATAAGTGGATGAATGTCTATCTGAGGTGAGTGCGGTTGGAGAGGGTGTGTCTAAATGGATGACTAAAGTATATTTTGGGCGCCTCCCACATTCTCCTGCCCGCTAGGCCATACAGATTTTAGGCCGGGCAGAAAAACCTCAGCCCTGGCTTTAAGTGAATGGAAGTGAATTTAAAACCTAAATCACAGTGTGGTTTGGTTGTTTATTTGGTTTCGCGCCGTGATCTGTCATATTATTGTGTCATATTAAAGTGTTCTGAGAGTCATAAAACAGGTGAAACATCTGAATTTCGACCAGCCACCTCTTTTTCATCATCCTCACAATATTTTGACTGCTGGAATTAAGTCTTACTCATTTTCTAAATCTCCGATGGCTAATCCATTTCAGCTTCTTAGTATAATAAAGTAGAATTTAGTGGACTGTTTTATGGTTGACGTTTGACCCTCCAAGCGACTATGCCCAAACTAAAACCTGGCTTGTTTTGAACTCTTGACACACAGCCCTCCTTCTACTCTCATTGCTCAGGGATTGAGTCATACTCCAGCGTTTTCCCATTTTCTAATGCTGGCCTTTACTCTGTGAGCCTCGGCTCCCATTCGTCAAGGACAGACGCAGAGCTCAGGCCCCATTAGATGGACATAAGGGAGTTTTGGGCAGCTTGCCAAACGGCCCCCATGTTCAAGGAGACAGGGGGTGCTGATTGACAACACCCAGCAGCCATGAGCAGGGGGTCGATGGGAAAGATGGGCAGGTCAGAGAAAGAGCTTGAGATCTGGTGACTGCTGGGTTGGTGAGTGCACCCTGCAGCTGCAGTAGTAACAAAAAAGACTTTACTTTCTACCCGCAGTTTCCCTCCCTAAATTTATTCTAGGGACACGCTGTGAGTGGAATTGGGTAAATCGAAGCAGTGTTGAAGTAGCCATGAAGGCAAATGCAGTAGCTGGAGGTGTCACTCGTGTTTACGTGAAGCTGTCCTTTTTAGCACTTCTTATCTGCTCGGAGCTCACACTGTCATTACTTTAACTACACAACACATATGTCTCTCGCTGGGACCCCCACCCCCTTACCATGTCCCCCGACTCTGACAGATGATCCAAACAGTCCGGCGCTGACTCCCTGTACTATGCAAGCATGTTACTCCGGGAGGTTACAGATAGGCTGCACGCCTCCTCCGGTACAACTCCTCTGAAATGTGGAAGGTGAGCTGACCGTAGCCTGATGTATACGCCAGCTTTCAACAGACGGTCATATTGAGTTCCTAAAAAATTCAGTACCTTGAAGGACCTGAAACTGGATAATGACTTTCGAGAGATTTGAGAAATGAAATGAGAAACATCAGGGCGTAATTGTTAAGACAAACAAACAGTTTTTGGAGCAGCAGAAACAGATGTTCCAGCCAGCCACTGAAATGCAGTGTACAGGCTGGAGATAGGCAGGACAAGGAGGTCTGCTTCTTCTCCGAAGATGGTTTGTTTTCTGTTAATGTAACTGAAATACAGGCTTCAACTAAATATATATGTCTGTATTCTCAATATGATAAGGGAATGTAAACCAATACCACACACATAGCGCTTTGAGCAAAAACATGCGGTCCAGGCGGCTACAGTTAATGAAAATACCTCGGCATCAGATGGTCAAGAGCAGCTTGTGTGACACTTAGGGACCCATGTTGATAGAGACCATGATTTTTACTGTAGGAAAAAAAAAAACGTACTTTAGGCTCAGATCGAATCTGGTCGACTTGATGAAAGGACCAAAGGACTATGACAGACTGCAAAATAGGTCCTGAGCCGCTTTGAAGTGCACTGCAAGTCTTTTTTTTTTTTTTTTGCGTTATGGTTTGTTACCATCTGTAGACGCCTTTTATTATATCCTCATAATCATTCGAGGTGGGGCTTTTCGGCCTGTGTAGCTGTAATATGTGTGCCCTAAACATGATGCAGAACACCACATGTATGAGAGAGAACAAAAAGTTCCCCGGGAGAGTTCGACGTGGCACTTTACGCGGTACTCGCCTCTCTCCAAAAACAACTGTTTTTCTCATAATTTTCAGGCAAATACACGATGAGACCCATTGTTCTGCAGCCTTGTATTGTGTAGTTTTCTTAATGATTCCTCAGCCCAAGGGGAAGATTTCAGGGAGTGAACTATTGAACTGGACCTTTGCTGACAGCTCTCACAGCAAAGTATTTCAGAACAAGCGAGGGAATCTATTTATTTATTTATTATTGCATCCTCAGCGTCTTCCTGTTTGCAAGATTCATTTCTTTTTCCCTTCCTGCAACTGACCCTACTAAATATGCCTGACTTAGTCCGTCGCCTCAGTGCGGGCCCCTAGAGTTAGTCTTTTCTTCTTGAAACTGTGAGCAACCACAGCTTTCTATTTCAAATGGTGAACCAATAAGTCACATCTGACATGGGTTTTTTTTTTTTCGCGAACCAGAATGCATGTGCTGTTGAAAAGCCAGCGCAGGACCAGCAAGACTATATTAAGGCAAAACTAGTGGCTGGCACTCCCCGCCGGCTGACAAACAGGCTACTTGTTTGAAGGGCTGTTTTTCTCCCAGATCAGAGTGTGAGCCAGTGTGGGTACTGCTGCTGCCTGCCTCCAGGCCTGTGGTCATGGGTGCCATTTTGGGCCTTCCCTCCTCTAAGATGTGGCCCCTTAGGGAGCTATGGAACCCCTTCCTTACGAAAGATGTGCAGTGTGAGCGGTTGAACTTAAGTCAGAGGGATAAAACATATGGTTGGCCCTGCCTCCTGCATTGTTCTGGGAGTCTTTTGAGATGGAGCAGATACTCAGCATACTGCAGTGTACATTTCTGCCTCGTGATAGATGGAAAGGGATTTCTTGTTTGACAGATTTTCATCATGTAAAATAAATCGCTGTCATCTCTTTGTGATGCTCTTACGCAGTAGCAAACACAAACAAACCTATACAAAGAATGCACTGAGTAAGCATACGCCACGGTCTCTGTATTATTGCTATGTTTTGCTGTTGTCATGAGGTTGTGTGTCTCTTGGCACTACGGCACGCGGCACTACGTCATCTGCCAAGAGCTCTTCTCACCTCCAATGCTGCAGCATTGAGCGGCCTGGACCCTGAACATGTCAGAGGGGTTTTTGTATGATTTGACCTAGTGCCAGAAGTGGAAACTCAGATGATGTGTGTGTGTGTGTGTGTGTGTGTGTGTGTGTGTGTTGACGTATCACCACCAAGTTTGTTTTGTGATCACTTGATTGCACAACAAGCATGGAGTGTTACAAGATGAGACGGATAAACATTTATGCAAACTAAATAAAGTGTTTACATGCTCTGTTTGTGACTGCGTATTTATCTTTAGGTCCTCAGACCTGTACATACAAGGGAGCTGCTTTGTTTGTTTGGGTTTTTGTGATTTTGAGATTTGTGGAATTGGTGACGAAGACTAATTATATTTTAACCTTTTTACGTGTGTTTGTTTTTGTTGCGCTGGCTAGCTGTGGAGGGCAAGGCTTTCAGCCTGTTTGAAACTGTTTGGACAACCTGCCAATTTGTTTTGGTTGCACATGTTTAAAATTACATTATTTAATATATGTTTTAGTTTGAAAGTGCTTTTTGGTAAGCGGCCAGGGACCTATCAGGAGGAGACTGAACAGAAACCGTTGTCTGTGTCTTTGCTGCTTGTTGCCGTAGAGACACGGGCAGTGATGGAATCCAGGAGAGTTGGGGAGGGACGGGAGACTGCACGGAGAGGAGAAGGGGTGGGGGCAGCTGGATCGGATCATTGCATGTCCATAATTCACAGCCTACACACAACGGCATTTATAAACGCAGATAGTCTCTTCACTCCCCCAGAGAAGGTGGACGTTTGGCAAAGTTGGTCATTTTTTCCTCCCCTGCATCAGTGTGTTTTTCTCCCATCTCTCTAATCAAGGCTGATATTGAGGAATGTGAATCTGTGGCCTCTCCTGCCCCGGTGCCACGGCTGCACAATCCCAGCTCCTCTTTCGCCTGGCGTGATGAATCAAACTCTTGGCACATGTTGGAGATCAGTGTTATAACACACCCTGTGGGCAAGAAGGCCTTCTTGTGCATTCCTCCTTTCCATCAGAATTACCTTTTCATCCGAGCAGACGTTCCCCTGTGGGCTGAAAGGCCTGTGAAATCAGCCGGAAGGGCCCAGAGAGCCTCGACAATGGGGAAGGGTTGTTAGTTACATGCGCTTTGCAAAAGGTCTCGAGGTGGACTTGTATGGTGCTGATACCCAGGGATCTGCTTCCAGTGTCCGAGGCCACTATTGAGTTTCACCCCTGTGGTTTATCCCGCTGTTTAGGACTTTGGGAAACAACCGTACCTCCCCCCCTCCCCCTCACAGGTTCCCAGGAAAAACAAGACATTGCAGGACAATCTCCAATTAAGATGGGTTTTACATACTGTACCATTCAGTCCCCGGTCTCTCTCCCTCTGTCTCAGTCTTTCCTCCTCCCTTCATTTCCTCCCCCTCTCAGCTCCCTGTTTGTGTCCTCGGCCAACAAGCCTCGGGGTAGAATTAGCGCTGTCTCTCAGGTCCCGGCACTGGCACTTTGGGGGGGTCAGGCTTTGGTGAACGGAGGCATTGGGGGGGAGAAAGGGAAGGGACGGGGATGTGTGTCCTTGGTAAACAGGGCTTTGTGGGATGTGACTGTCTGATCCCCGGGGCCTCTCCCTTCATTCCTCCTCTCGTCTGATCCCACACCACAGTGGTGTCGTCAGGACTGTGGCGTCGCCTAGTTCTGGGACCCGCTTGGCCCCACCATCACCCTGCGCCTCCCGGACTGCTGGTGCTCTGTCCTTCTGCAGACACACAGAGAGACAGCAGTGTCTGAAAAGCAGACTGTCCTTGAAGAACTATCTCATTTGTCTTCTGCATTCCCACTCAGTTGTAATTGTAATTTGTTGCGGAGACTTGCATTAACATTCTGCAGGATGTCAGGTTCAAACAAGGGCAGTCATTTTGTATTATGGATTGACTAAACCCCTTGAATGTGATTTTCTTCTTACGTCTCAAGGGAAAACAAAAAGAACCTCTCTTCTTCACCCTCCTAATTCCCTTAGTTTATTCCAAATCATGTCCCTCTTTCTTTTTCTCTCTTTCTCTCCCTTTCTGCAGCTCAATCCCTTTCTCCGAGTCTGTCCCACGTTTAATAACGTCTCAGTCTTTAATCAGACAGAGTTAGGCCATACCAGAGGCTCAGTGTTTCCACTCATTAGTTTCCTCTGTGGCCCCGGGCTGCCTCAGTGGGCTCACCCATACCAATAGAGGAAGCCTATAATGGTCCCCTAGAGTCTCTTCTCTTGGGAGGCTCTTCCCGAAGTTTCTGGGCTGAGCTGAATGTAGTTAGGCTGAATCGTCCGTCAGTTTTGGCAGATTTGGATGCGAACTCAGCCATTATCTGTACCTCTCTATCTCAGAGCCAAATAAATAGGGAGGAGAAATGAGTCGGGGCTTGGCAACTTTTCACCTTACAGTGAACGTTTCACCTCTTTATACCCCCATCTCCTTTTACTCCTCTTGCAGAGCTTTTCTTTCCAGTTTCTATTGTATGTTTTTTTTCCCCCATTGCCTCTCATCTTCTTGATTTGAATTTATCTCCCATCTCTTGTGTGTGTGTGTGTGTGTGTGTGTGTGTGTGTGTGTGTGTGTGTGTGTGTGTGTGTGTGTCTTTCTCTGTTTCTTTTGAGTGTGTCCGTCTCTCTCTCTCCGTGGAGCTGAGGAATGTGTGCGCTGCAGATCCTCTGTCATTGAGATGTGGGGCGAGTGCAGACAGGTTTGGGGTATAGCATGTGAATCAGCTTCAGCACACATGTCAGATTAGACCATCATACCAGAAAAGACTCGCTCTTTCTCTTGCGACTCACTGCTCCCTCACCCTTAAAGTCTTTATCTCCAACTCTAGGTTTCATTCAGTTGCAATTCTCTCTCTCTTTTTTTGAAGATAAACCTTTTCTGATTTATTTGATTTTTTTGCACTCTGGTATTGATTGTCGGAGCAGTCAGGGTCAGCGCCGGTTATCGAAACGGCGTTGGAGCTGCTTCACGATGTTTGCCGTTGGCCTTCATTCAGCTGTGCAGTCGTGTGAAGCGGAGAGGCCAGGCCCCTGCCTCAGTCAGCAGCACCAGTTGTGACCTGTTCCTCCACTGCCCTCCAGGTCTTTGATGCTCCGCCGCGTTGCTTTCTTTTCCCTGTTTACCCAATATGACAGGGATATGGGCCAGCCCCACATGGGGGCAGATGGGGCTTTAAGTAGTGTCTGCAGAGCAGAGGCCTAAGAAGTGCAGGTGCTAACACCCCCCCAAATTTTTCACCCTTTTCCCTTCCCTGAGGGCAGCCTGTCAGATGTGTTTATTTTCTCCCGTGTCATCACCAGGGATCCCTCTTGTCGTACAGGGGGATAGATGGTCCTATTCCTGTGTCTGAGTTCCGTACTCCTCCCAAGATGGACAAAGAAAGTTGCTGCCTATCAACAGTACAGTATATCCCTACTATAGATTCCTCCTGAAGGGAGCATAACAGATAAAATGCAAAACACTGAGTTACAAAGACTGAGAGAGGGACACAAGCTTTCTAAGAAGGCTAATGTTTTTAATCGCTTTGGCACACTTAAGCCAGGTGTCAGTCGTACGTTTTCCAAACATACATGGGTCAACCCCCGCACCCAAAAAAATAGGAACTTTTCCACTTGAACTCACTGACACTGACCTCATTTATTTTCATAAACTGCCCCTGTGTCTGTATATCAGCTTTCAACAGCGCAGAATCCGTTTTGTACGCAGGATGTCTCTTCAATTTATAGCTGGTCGATCCCGCTCTGAGAGTGGCCATGCATCTCCAACATAAGTGCAAAAGCAGAGAGTAACACAAGATCGGATTCGGGATAGGAGGGGGAAATCTGGAACACTCCTTTCCTTTAAGTTGTGTAGTCTGGAGTTTTGAGGAGAGCAGAGGAGTGAGGGAGTGGGCTGGCCGGAAATCAGCAGTGGACCAGAGGAGATGGCTCCCAGGCTGATCAGACTTCATTTGACAGAGACTTCCCCTGCGTCAAAGGGCCACTCCATCCTTTGTCTGGGCGTTTGCTCAGGAGGAAGCAGGACTTGCCTTTCCATGTAGCTAGTGCTGCCAGCATCAGGACGACCCTCTGTGATGCGGGATACAAGATATCCTGACAGTGTCTGTCTCCGCTGAGGCGGCTTGATGGTGGCGGATGTCAGAGGGAAGCCAAACAGATAAGAGGCAGGAATGATGCCCCTGTGTTTCCTCGTTGCGCCAGATCGATGGGCCAGATAGGCAGCTGTGTGTGTGTTTACACAAGGGCACCCAGTGGGGGCTAAGGTGCCCAAGCGCTGTGATCACTGGGAGGTGGTAAATGGTTAAAATAAGAGAGAGAAAGAAAGGTAGATGAAGAGGGAGGGAGTCACAGAATCAGCTCTGGTTTCTCATCGTTCCATATGCCAATGTGCCCGCACTTGGCTGTGCATTTTTATAGCACTGTTGTTAATTATTGTAATTATATATCATTATTCTAGCAGAGAGAGAAAGATAGTTTCCACTGATGACATGGGGGCAGTGTGCAGGGGCCTGTTGCAACATGTGGGATGGAGAAATGCTAGCCTGCAAGATGTGGGTTTGATCTGCCCGAATGAGAATGCACACACTTAAAGTGGGGCCTGAAATGCAAAGTACACCCTACATATATACAGTAATGTAGTATGTTCAGTCCTAAAGTCAAAATTGTTGTTGTTGTTGTAGCAGTTCAGTCAGAATCAAGATGAAATCTGAATTGTTGAGAAAGCAGCATGGTTTTTTTACCCGTTTTTAATTTTTCTTTAAAACGCTTGTTTTGTGTGGAGTGTTTGGTTAATGTGTGTAAAAACAGTGAAAGTGTGTGTGTGTGTGTGTGTGTGTGAGTGAGTGAGTGAGTGAGTGAGTGAGTGAAACAGAGAGATTTTTGAGGTGACCTCTGGGGGCTGGTCCAGGGCCAACAGACACCCGCTGGTTCACCCTCTCTCTCTCTGCTCTTCCCTGACCTTTGACCTCGGGGTGAGAGGGGGGCGTGAGCCAGGAGCTGGGAGAGTTTATTATTTCCTGCCTCCTCTCTCCTCCTCCTCTCTTGTTGCCCTCTGAGAGAGAGAGAGAGCAAGATGAAGAGAGTCTCATTGGTTTGATGTTAGAGGAACAAATCAGCATCACTCACACCTAGTGCTGAAATAATTGATAATAATTGATTATTCGTTCAGGTCATTCAGGATTTGCTACTTTTGCCTGTTTTATACAATTGTAAACTGAATATCTGTAGGTTTTGGACTATTCAAAGCGATTTAAAGCGGTCACCTTTGAATCTAAGAAATTGTGCTGGCCAGTTTTAATTAATTCTTGACAGAAAAAAAATCAACTGATTAACCAATAATGAAAATAGTCATTCAGGTTCCCACTGGGACCATCTTGTCATTTCCTAGCCATCCTACAATCTCAAGAGGAGGCTAAACAAATTGACCCGCTTGATTGTCGAGCAGATGAAACAATGTTCAGGTTGGAGAATGAGGGGTTAGAAGACTGTTCAGCTTCGCTGATCCCACCCCGGCATCATCCTTTTAATTTGACCCACCCTTCAGCCCCGGTTGGCCCTTCCGTTAACGTCTGCGAGCCACCGAAGCGCCAGTGTGAATATCACAGCTGGATGGCCATTGTCCCCCTGGCCTCAGGCTCAAACCCTGGTTACCAACCAGCAACCTGGGATCAAAGCTTGCCCGGATTACTCTTAGAAAAAGGAGGAGGAGGTGCCGCAGTCGGAGGGGGTCAGGTTGAAAAGGAGAGAGGAATGCTCCTAATTACGTGCCCTCCACTCCTTTTCTGTCTCTCACTTTGGCTCTTCTCTTGTCTCCCCATTTGTGTCTGGGCCTGCACTTCAGGCTACAGTGAACCTATGAGGAAGCAACACAGTGTGACAAGAGAGTGATATTAAGAATGAGGCGACAGTCTCTCCACAGTCACTCCATTAGTGGGAGATCTCAGCGGCCCAGTAGGAGAGAGTAGCAGGGGGGCAGAGAGGCTGGACATTCCAGCCTCCCTGGAGACACTGAAGTGGGTGAGAAGAGGGGTCAGAGGAGAGGGTGGGAGGTAGAGAGATCAAGGGGTGTGTGAAGAGGATGTGTTGTGAAAATCAGAAGGATTGTCGTATGGGAATCATTTGGACCCTACTGGATTTTTTTCCCTACTCGGATCCACCTCCGAAATCTCACTTCAGCCTCTTTTGCTGTTTATTTCTGTCTCACCTCTTTTCTTGATGTGTTTCTTATCTCTTCTGTGTGTTGCAGGTTTGCTGGACAGACGAAGTTGTACGTGCCGGGCAACACGGCTGCTGACAGGGGTCGAAGTGCACCATGGACAGTGGCCTAAGGGTCCTCCTGTCCACTGTGCTGTGCCTCAGCCAGTCTCTGCTTATCAGCTGCTCATGTAAGTTATTGTCCTACTCTAAGCTTAACAGAGATGGGAGTGATGAGATCCATTTTCCTGGGGAAAAAGAAAAAAAAAAAAAAAAATCCAATAGCAGCACGGAGCTGTTTTCAGCAAATACACTCTGAAAAACCCTGAAGAAAGTGAATCATCCGGCAGTTGTTCAAGACCAAAACAGATCTAAAAAGGACTTACATTCATCACGTGGCCATAAACATGACTCCAAATTAAGCTAATGTTGCTCCGTGTCTGCTGGAAATGTTAAGGCTCTGTTTTTCAGCTTGTTGTGGAGTTTCCTGACTCCCAAGTAGCCAAAAAATAAACTACTGCAATTTTACAGTAATAATTTGAACTTATAATACTCTTTCCAGTTCATAACATCTGGTGTCGGGGAAGGTCTGTCCTGTCGCACATTAGAATTCTACAGTAGCAGAGAGCGTTAGCTTGACAGTGGCCAAACAAGGGTTGGTGCCTCATCAGTGCTAGACACATGGTTTTAAGTGAAAACAATACAGCTAGCAACATCTCCCAGAACCTGAGATGTTGCACATTTAAAACGATAGTTCACTATTTCAAACTTACAGTACCTCGAAGTCATGGAGAGTTAGCTGTTAGTTTTGTTTTCCAGGAGACATGTGTCTCGTGGTTTTCTTTTTGAGCCCCTCCATTGTATTGTTCTGGATGGAGGCAAAAATATATCTGCATGAGACTGTGTGTTTTGTAATTTGAGCTGACAAACCATGTATGAACAAATTACTGACTTGACAATTCTGAACCTGTTTTCCTCTGCTCTTGTCTCCTCACCAGCTCAATATCCCTCTTTCAGCTCTGAACCTGCCTCTTTGGTTCAGAGTCAAGGCTCTGTTGCTCGTCTGCGCTGTGCGGCAAGTCCTCCGACAGCGGTGGTTTCCTGGCGCTTCAGGGGCCTTCCCCTGGACCAGCACACCCTGCCTGGTGTGGAGGTCAGCAGGGGCTCCCTAACCATCTCCTCCCTTAAACCCAGCCATGTTGGCGTCTATCAGTGTGTGGCACACTCGGACCACGGGCCGGCCGTCGCCAGTCGCCTCGCGCATGTGGACATAGCAGGTACGGATATTACCCTTCTGTGCATTCTTCTACTCACTTCAAAGCAAGGGGGTAAAGAAAGAGAGGAAGTTGAATGAGAAAAGGAAAGCCATTTTGTGAGCTGATTTTTTTTTTTTTTTTTTTTTTTTTTGTTGAACACTTGGAGAGAATGCCTTTCCTCAGCTGCCTGCCGCTGAGTGGCGGACGGGAAGGAAGCAGTAGGAGTTTTTACTCGGGCACCCTTCCAGATGCCTCTTGACCGGTATCCTTAATGAGCCTTGGGCTTTCCTGTGTAGTGTGTTATGTTCCTGCTGGGATGCCGCTCGCTGTTGGACACTCCACCAAGGGGTTGACCCTGCTCTGCAACTGTATCAAGCTGAATAGAATCACTCGCTGCAACAATAAACAAACCCAGTGATCCAACGCAAACAGTTCAACTCAAGCGGTGCTGTTGTCCTTCAGTCTCGACTGTGCTCACACTCATACCCTATTCTGCACAGAAAGTCGGTTTAACTAAAGAAATCATCTTTCTCTCCGTCCACACAGAAATGTCGGAATATGAAGATGGCCGACGGCAGTCCTTATCAGTGCGGGAAGGCAGCACTGTTCTTATAGAGTGTCCTCTACCGCACAGTGTCCCTCCAGCCCTTCCTAGACTAAGAGTACGAGGGAAGTGGATGGAAGTGTCAACAGGTATGCGTGAAATCAGCGAATAAATGTGCGGTTTCTCTTTTGCCTTTCGAATGATGACTTTAACTGTGGTTAGCGATGTGATTCTAGATAATGAGACAATAGCAATTCAATAATTCTGCTTTACTGTGTATACTGCTAATATCTGTTGTTGTTGTTGTTGTTGTTGTTGTTGTTGTTGTTGTTGTTCCATTTTAAATCAATGAGCAGAACTACTCATTCTCAGACATTTATATTTAGTTATTTCATCAGTAGAAGGTTTCTCTGTGGAATTTCCAGCAAATTACTATTCAGCGCACTTATTAATACTCTACAGTATTTATTAATATTGCCTAATAAAGTCACAGGTACCATGACTTAAGAGTTCATCAGTTTTGCCCCCCAACTGTTCACCTGCTCATGGTGTAAGTCACATGCTATCCTGATGGCGAGCAAGTTGTCTGCGTTATTATTGAAATGGCTTTATCTTCCTCTTTACAGATGACTACTTGGTCCTTCCGTCCGGGAATCTTCAGATTATCTCTGTCTCAGTCCAGCACCAGGGCATGTATAAATGCGGTGCATTCAACCCTGTTACCGGGGAAACCGTCACGCAGCCTCATGGTACCAAGCTATCAGTGAAACGTGAGTCTGATGACATTTCATTTAAGATGCAGAAGTTTTCATCCGTCTGCTGTATTCTCTGTTATCATCTGCTACCATGGTTCCTTTGTTTGTCTAGATTTAGACACCTCCTCCCCAGTGCGGATCGTTTACCCCACCGCCCCGGTGACTGTTGTGGTGCAGCAGTCGCAGCCGCTGACGCTGGAATGTATCATGTCTGGGAGTCCTGCACCTACCGCCAAGTGGCTTAAGAATGGTAAGGAAGTCACATCGGGGCCTTTTCTCCAACGACAGCACAACAACCTGGCCTTTGTCGCGGTGGCGAGGAGCGACGAAGGGAGTTACACCTGTGCTGCTGAAACCCAGCGGGGGACCATGATCAGCGCTAACTACACCGTGAATGTGCTCGGTACGAAAAAGACAGGAAAGGGAGTTACGTGGGGACTCTTTGCAGCAGATGGGCATGTTGAGGTTAATGTTTCGTCCTCTCCTCCACAGAGCCCGTGTCCATCGTGGAGGGCCTGCACAACCAGCCTGTCTCTCCTGGCTCCTCTGCCCGTTTTACCTGCATAGCGAGAGGAAACCCCTCCCCAAACATCACGTGGTTGTTCAACGCTGATCCCATCACCCCGTCGCACCACTTTCAGATCTCCGGATCCTCACTTCTTATTACAGATGTGACGCCACAGGATGTGGGCATGTATCAGTGTCTGCTGGACAACGGGATCGGTTCGGCACAGTCATTTGGAATGCTTACCACACAATCAGGTATATATCCATTAGCTATCCTATAATGATTTCTTTTAATTTGGGTTTATTGTGGAGCTATCTCTACTCCGCTTGTATAAGTAATAAATAAATCTTTAACTCCACTTACGGAAGTGGAGTTATGCTTACAGAAGACAGGCAACAAATAATGACACTGCAGATGCCAAAGGGAGGAGTGCCACAAAAGACACATCTTTTGTTAAGTCAAAAATTCTTGCTAGTGTCAGAAAGGGTTAAAGCCTCTTACCAGGCACGGTCTCTGTGGGCCTGCACATACAGTATCTGCAGGGAGTCCTTGCTCTGTGTGTGTGTGTGTGTGTGTGTGTGTGTGTGTGTGTGTGTGTGTGTGTGTGTGTGTGTGTGTGTGTGTTTTTCTGAGGCTGGTAGGAGAGGCTTGGCCAAGGCCGCCCTCCTCCTGAGCCTTGAACTGAGCTTGATCGTGAGAGTGAGCTTTGTGCATGCTGTCAGGGATAAGCCCCCGGACGCCGGAATGTAAGGAGTAGCCGTGGAGGGTTATGACGAGGACCAGACCACCCAGCTGTCACCATCATACACAACTGCCTTTAATTTATTAACACATCACAACCCTCCCCCTCTTCCACTACTGTCTCCCAAGCCCCCCCCCCCGGCTCCACGCCAGGGCCCCATTCCTCATTTGCTCCTCTATCCGCAGAGTGATTAACACAGCTACATGTGCTAGATAGGGAGTACGAATCAGAAAGGATCAGGAGGGTTCACAGCAAAACAGTTGCTCCACTTCCACGGGCTGCAGGAAGAAGGATGAGCTTGAATATCTGTTGCCGCAGACCACGCTTATACACAAAAAAACAGAATGTGAAGCTGATAAGCAGGACACTCCCAGCAGAGGTAAACACTCTGAGGTCAGTTTGCGTTCGGTTGCTTTTTCAGGTACCAGGCGCCAGAGCTCATCGAACGCCCTTCGCATTCAGAGTGAGCGGTACCATTAGCGTGTGTAGTCCGCTGTTGTAACTCATCGCAGAGAGCAATCTGATATATGTTTGGTATTGTTGTTTCCGTCGCCATGGCAACCCCCTGCCTTTCATCGTTTCAGTGGGATGACCACGGGGGAGATGCGGTGTCCTTATTCCCTCGCGTGATTGTCTGCTTCCTCCCTGTCATTCCCATCGCCTCACACTGCTCAAAGCGAGCAGCCACATTCTAGCAACAACTAGTGCTAAAATATATTATTTGATCATTTGACTGACAGGAAATTAATCAACAGTTGTGATAATTGACTACTAATTAGTTTATTGAGCCGAAAATTTCAAACATAGATTTCTCTGCTTCTCTCTGTTTGAATCGTTGTAAATTGGATGTCTGTGGGTTTTAGACGTTTTCAAAATTTTCTCATTTCTTTTTTCTTTTTCTTTTCTTTTTTTTTTTTAAACCAAACGATTAACTGAGTAATTGAAACAACAACTGACAGAAAAGTCTTGAAAGAAAATAATCATTTACTTTGCCGTCCAGGCCGTCACCTTTGGGAATATAAAAAAATACATTGACTTGTCCTCTTAATAAGTGGAGCTCTGTCCAGTCTGAGACTCTTGTCTCTGCTGGTGATCCTTAGTGATTTACTATAACGTGTGCTCGCAGGTGTTCTCCTCTAATGGACTGACCTTTTTCTGGGAAGGACCTGGCAGCGTTTCTCTGTCTAGGTGTAGTAGCACTTACTCAAGATAGATCACTCCTCTCCATCATGAGGATGCCGTGGCCTTACTTGCCTCTTCCTGTCTCAGTGTGTCGGAGGAGGAGCCCTTTCGGTGGAGAGGCGAGGGTGTTGGAGGGCAGAGGGAGGGAACGAGCGGGAGAGCGCGTAGGACTGGGTGTAGTGCTGGGGTCTGGTCTCTCCGGTATTTTAATGGTTGGCGTTTGGAATGTATGGCAGCTGGCCGGAGTCCCGGGATCAGGTCTAGTGTTACAAGCTCCGCGCCTGTTTGTTTTGCAGAGTGAACCGGTGCCGCACACACTTAAAAGACCCCGAAACTGCACCCAAGACCCTGCAGTGTGCCCTTGTGGCAAGCCTCGCTGCTTTAACCTCCTTATTCCCTTTTTTTTGGATTTTAATATTCAATTATGTCGCTCTTGGACCTCAGTGGTGTGGCTCAGAGTCGAGAGGTCCCTGCTCTCGCGGGCTGCGCTCAGTGTCCTCCTAACGCCTGGGAAAAAAATTCCACCTTGGCTCTGCCAAACCAGTGTCAGCCATAATAAGGCTCCCAGCCTGCGTGATTTGCCCAGGTGGACGTCTCTGGCTCCGGTGAAGATTTAATAAAAAATAAAAAAGAGAGCATGATTATGTAGTGCTGCGGAGATCCAGGTTTTTCTTGTTAGTTTATGTAAATTAAAAGGCTTGTTCCAGATGTAAATCTTTCCAGCACTGGTTGCCCTCTTTGGACATGCGGGGCCACCTCTGTTAGTCACTGACTGAGTCACATTGTTGCCATTGCCTCAGCTTTTATTACAGTGTGCTCTCTCCAGCAGTGGGTGTCTAAAACTCAGCAGAGCCGGGTTTCTTAATCAAGGAACGCAAGTTTCACAACAGAAATGGCACGCATCTGCAAATAGAAATATCCCAGTGTATGCAGTTATCTTATGCAGGAAATGATCAGCTACCTTTAGGGATGGAGGCCTGAAAAAGTCGCCAAATCTTGTGTTGTTTCACAAATCTAAAATCCTCTTCCGTGAAGATGTTTACACTTGGAGAACATTACTCAAGTGAGGTTTAGACATTTGCTTTAAATATTGAAACATTTTTATTTGTCAGTTTAGTTTTATCTAGACAAAGAAGCTCTGTTTTTTTCATCTAAATGACACTATTAATTATTATCCTGAAAACATTTTTTATTATTACCATTTAACATTTTGTCAGTTTTTCTTTCCTTTTTTTTTAAATTCCAGCTTTATTATAGCTACTGTGTCCATGACTGAACTGTGATCTGAAAGCATCGTTATAAAGACCAGTCATATCTCAGTTTTTTTTCTCACTGACAGACCCACAGCTAGGCTCCACGGCTGGTGTGCTGCTGGAGGCTTCGCCTTCTCTCCATCCCATGCAAAGCGACGAGGGCCACGACGAAGGCGCGGGCGACACAGTCAACCTGCCAGCCGACAGGAGCGGTGACCGTCTCACTCCAGAGGCGCCGATCATCATCAGCCCGCCGCAGACTCACAAGCCTGATGTGTACGATCTGGAGTGGAGGGCGGGGCGAGATGGGGGCAGTCCGATCATCGCCTACTTTGTCAAATATCGTAAGGTGAGGGGAAAAATACACACTTCCAGGTTTCACTTCTTCCTCGCCATTGTCTTAAAGACAGTTTTACCGCAAATGCACGACCTTTCCCTTAAGTGTTTTTGCAATAAACCAACTGAGAATGGGCAAATGTAATTTGTTCATTACATAAAGAAGGTGCGGCCGGGGGCCTGGACTGACTGAAAGGTCATCATTTCCTCTTTAAAATCCTGCGTCTTCCCCAGTAATAACCTCAGCCTGCCCATAAAACTGCAGCGATGCTAGACTAAGGCCTTGTTGGCAGCAGGACTCAGTTTTGCTGGAGTTGGAAATTGTGACAGAAATCTCACAGGCATTGTCTCTCAGGCCGTTCCATGTTTTTACTCAGGCTCGGAAAGAGACTGAGCTGCGGTGGATTGCAGAGCGGCGGATGATTAAGTTTTTCGCTCTGTCATTTTGAATCATGTGTTTGTATTTGTCTGTGTGTGTGTGGCCGTCTGTCTGTCTGTTTGTGTCTGTCTGTGTGTCAGGTCGATGAATTGGGAACAGTGGTGGGGAGTTGGCATACGGTCCGTGTCCCTGGCAGTGAGAAGTCCCTGCGGCTGTCAGAGCTGGAGTCCTCCAGTCTCTATGAGGTGCTGATGGTGGCTCGGAGTTCGGCAGGCGAGGGCCAGCCGGCCATGCTCACCTTCCGCACTGGCAAGGGTCAGTCAAACCTCTGGCTCGTAACGAAATAACACTGTTAAGATAACTGTCACCAGCAGTGTAACTTCAATTCCCGTGCGCATTAGGCTGTTCAGTGTTTCTTGTCATATTCCTGGGAATAACCGAATACTGGAAGACACTACTTTCCCCGTTTTCCAACAAAGCTACAAGGGAAGCAAGAAAATTCTCAGCTGCCTACAACATCAACAGTAAATGTCAGGTTTTGGTGTCAGTTCCTCTGAGTTAAAGAGCATCTGGTCATTTCTGGACGCAACACTGACACTCAACAGGCATTCAGGAAGAAATTTATCGGAAAAGAAGCAGAAACGCGCATCCTTTTCTCCATCAGTAGCCGTCTCATGAGAACAGGAAAATATGCAAATGACACCGCATCTTCAAGTTAGGGGTGTAAGAGAATCAACTGTAGCTTTTCGGGCTGATATTAGTGTTTCTACCTTCAGAGCAAACCCACAGAATCATATCATTTTTCTTTTTTTTTGATTTACAGAAGAGGAAGCACAATTAAGTATTTTCAGCAAAGGCACCTTTTGGCTCCAGCACTGAGCAAAATGAAATCATTTCATAGTTTCTGGGAACTGAGAAAGATCAATAACTGAAGCGGAAGACGATGATGAGACAGGCTGAGGATAAGTGGATACACCAAACCATAAAGTTAGCACTTTTTCATTTCACTTCATCCCTAAATAACTGCTAGACGATTGAAAATGTATTATTTACAGCCATATAATGCATCTGAGGGTAGACTGCTCCTTTAAATAACCACTTACATCACATTATCCAATTATAATCCTAAATACAATCATAATAATCAAGGTTTTTGTGTTCTTGAGACAAATAAAAATAACAACAACCGCAAATGTTCTGAAAACTAACAATAATGCTATACCACGGCACGGTTGAAAAAATGTTCCCTGGCCAGAAATAAGTACAGTACTGCCAAAAAACACAGATATGATTGTATCCCAAGGGTGGTTCTTTTACAAAATGGTCTTGGACAAAAAAAAAAAATGCCAACCAGTCCAAAACAAGGCTCTTATGTCCACATGTGGCTTCAGACTCGCCGGAACAATGCCCCCTTCCTTAGTTATACTTGGCCTCAAACAGGTCTGTGAACTTTTTTGGTCCAAAACATATTTATTAATTTACCTGTTCAATTATATTTTCTGTAAGATGGATCTCCCTACATGAGGCTTGTTTCAAAACCTTTTCTTCATTGCCAGAAATATAATCCTGGTGGTGAAATGCTAAATCCAAACACAGTTTTCGTTGCCTAAAAACAGCCAAAAAAAAAAAAAAAAAAAAAAAGGAGTGGAGTACAAAAAATGTCAAAATCAGCCTTTAAAAGCCACCACATGTAATTCGTGTGTAATTTGAGAATGAAAACTTTTTCTGAGGTCATTATAAACAGATACTCCGAAACAATAAAGAGGACATGACCTCCCTGTCCTCAGTGGTAGCTACAGTACTGTTTAAATATATGAACTTAAAATTATCATGAAGTTTCGTGTGCCCGTTCTGTTTTTGAAACGTGTTCAGTTGGATACACACTCACATCACACACTCATCCAAGCAACTACGCAGTTAAATTGTGGGTGCGGAGTTGTCAAGTGGAAACCTGAAACCCACCCTGATAAAACCAGAACAGCTCTGAAAACCAGGAGGAAATTTTAGATTTCAGAGCCAACATCCGGAGCTGTTCCGTGTGCTTTTGGTGGAACTGATTAGCCCTGAAGACCTGTTGGGCCTTGTTTTTCTTACTCCCAGCTTTTCTTTTTCTTTTTCTTTTTTTTTTCTTTTCTTCCCCTCTCAGAGAAGAGCACCTCCTCCAACAAGAATCCGTCCAAGCCTCCCGTCGTCTCGATGCCCCCCAAAGCTCCAGAGGACAAAACCCCCAACACGCACTTTGGAGTCATCATACATGACAGAGGTAGATGTAGACACAAACGATTGTTGCTGCTGGACAGTGTGAAGCTGTTGACTATGGGATGTTTCCAAGAAAGTAATGGGGCTTTCTGTCATGTAGATAGTTAGTGAGGCCAGTTCCTGACCAGACAGCGTTGAATAGATCTCTAAGCTTAATGTTTGGATGTGGTCTGTTTTGTTTCTTTTGAGTAGCAACAGTGAAACGATAGTTGACGCCTGTAATGACTCTTTGGACGAGGGATGCTGTAAGTAAAAAGCCGTGAGATTTCACGCAGCTTTAGGGTCAGATCCGAGTTTGTGTGCTTGTTTTACTCAAATTACAAGCGAGCCTATTTTGCTGAAACTGACGTTAGTCTTTTCACTAACCCTCTTTTCTCTCTCTCTTACTCTCTCCTGCCCTCTCTAACTTTGTGGCTAAGAGCCCAGGCAGTAAGTACACATTCCTCCACGGCGAGCCACTTCACTGTGATGTGTATTCTTTCCTTTTTTTTTTCTTTCCCTGTGAACTTGTTCCATACTCACGAGATGGGATGCAGTGATGACAGTTGCCAGTTCTTATTGCCCTCTGTGTGCTTTTAATTGGATCCACAGGAGTGTGCACGACTCAAAGGTTTTTCTCCCTTTCTGTCCCAGTACCCGAGGCCCCCGATCGCCCGACCATCTCCATGGCAACTGAAAGTTCAGTGTACGTCACCTGGATCCCGAGAGCAAACGGCGGCTCTCCGATCACGGCTTTCCGCGTCGAGTACAGACGCGGCCGCAGCGCGGAGTGGGTCGTGGCTGCGGATAACATCTCACCTCTCAAACTGTCTGTGGAAGTTCGCAATCTGGAGCCGGGTGAGTTTTCACGTAGCTCACGACTTTTCTCTACGGTCTAGCGAAGCATCAGCTGACTCCTCTGCCCAGATAGAGCTTTTCTTGATCCTTTGCATCATAAGGAAAACTGGAAAAAACACAGATCTGAAATGATCATCTGATGACTAGTTTGCTTTTCTGTCTTAACTTTATTTTCCTACCTAGATTTTCATCAGTCAGCCTCAATCCAGACTGATGTTACCTGTTTCACTGCTGCACACGAGAGTGACTCATTCATCCAGCCGATTTTTGACCGTTTTAGTTTAGTAGTGACAACTGTATCCCTTTCTCAGGCTCCACCTACAAGTTTCGCGTGGTAGCCATGAACATGTACGGCGAGAGTCCCCACAGCATTCCCTCAAAGCCGTACCAGGTGCCACAAGCCAGCCCGCGTATGGCAGACCGCCCTGTGGTCGGACCTCACATCTCATCCACAGACGCCATCAGCGACACACAGATCATGCTGCGCTGGACTGTGAGTGCGCCCACAAAGGCAAACCCAAACTGTCTTCGTACAGTTTTGACCTACAGTTCTCACCGTAGTTGTGCATACACAGTTTTCCTGTGCAATGAGGGATTACCGCTAGAATTTCAGGTGCATTCACTGCCAGTTTTACATCTGAATAAGGTAGTTTGGATAAACTGTCGGCCTGTTTAAAACCTGTCTGATTGTGTTAATACTACTCTGGTTTTTGCAGGGGGAAAAAAACTTGAGACTTGAATGTTGTTGCGTTCAAGTCTCAAGTCAAGTCTCAAGTGCCAGCACAAACTGGAGACGTACGACTACCTTACAACTCTTTTTGCCACTGCATACGACCGGCCAGTGGCAGGGTAATTTTTGTTAGCCCCCGGTGTACGTAGTGTCTCCTCCAGCTGGCTCACCTGTGTCTGAGCCGCTGGCGGTCCTCTGGCAGCTGAGACCCAATCAGACCTTTTTAATTGAGCGGCTGTGCTGATTGCGGCTCTGCTCCACCAGGCCCCGTTCGTCCACGTTTTTTACTCTGCATTCTTCAAAGCCGTTTCTCCTCCTAACAACAGTTTGAGCCGCAGATGGATGCAGATAGTTCCCCGCATTTACTTAACCCCAGACAGTCTCATTATTTCCTGAACTTCAGACAGACAGTGCAATCACAATCTCGCTCGCAGTCCTGTACATCTGCTGATAACAAGCCCTGCCATTAGTTGCTGGAAAATTTCCTCCCTTTGTATAATAATTGCCCTAGAGATTGCTGTAGACTAACGTAATGTTTTTTTTCCATCCCCATCCAGTATAGTCCCTCGAGTAACAACAACACACCAATCCAAGGTTTCTACATTTACTACAGGCCCACAGACAGCGACAATGACAGCGACTACAAAAGGGATGTGGTCGAAGGTACGGGGAAATGCAAATTTGAATGTTTGTATGTCTGTGTTTTCACTGCAAAGTGAGCGTGTAGGTGGTGTAGAGTGTTTGCCGACAGCCTCATCCGGTCCCGGACGTTAAGCTCACGCTGTGCAGATAAACTGGGAGCTGGAAGGGTAATGGATACTCAATGTTAAGAGTGGGGTGTAGTGAAGAAGGGGCATTTCGGCTGTTTGATTTATAGAGAGTGCCGTCCCTGTGCAGCAGGGCTTTTCTGAAATCTGTTTTTAATAAATGGTTGCCAACTAATGGGCCGGAGTTGAAATATGAGTCCGGCCAGAGGGGCTCAGGTTGTTGGGTGGAATGCTAACGGTGGAGCCTGGTACAAGGAAGGGGAGGAGGGATGTCCTTTCACTCCGCCCAGCTCTTTAACATCTGGTACTCACTGTCACTCGCTGTCAGCACTGTATTTGGCGATTTACAGGTCAGAAATCTCAGTGCGTCAAGGTTACAAATGAGCTAAATTCAGTCCAAAAAAAAAAAAAAAGTGAAGTGCAGTTTTGTTTGTTTTTTAGATGTCAGGATACATATAATCGAGTTTCCACAGAATTTCAAAGATTTGTATTTCACTCTTTAGTTATGATCTGCTTCCACTCGATATCAAATTATTCAAATGCTGTTGAAAAGACCTCTAATAACTTTTTAACCATCTCCAGCATCAAAAAGGTCACTGTGGCAGGCACAAGACACGCACTGCACAAATTATACCAGGATTGTTTCATTTTTCTGCTAAAACATATCCCGTTTAAAAATGTCCAGAAGGTTTTTTTTTCTTTTTATTTTTTTTCATTGAAATCATCAATTCGCTGCCCTTTCTTTTGAATATGTGTCAGTATGATATCTGAGTTTCGGTACCAATACAATGCTTTTTTTGGATGCCATATTTTGAGGAATATGAGCACATCTTTCTACATAACTCCTTTTCTTTTTGGTTCATGAATAAACTAAAGTTCAGTGTCCAATGTCTTGTCTAACTTAGTTGAACTTTGGCTAAAACAAAACACTGCTAATATTCTGACAAACCACTCAATGCCAGCTCATCGCACTCAGCTGTTTTTGATTCCTCAGTGTTATAGACACGTTTCGTGTTCAGTGCCCTGCCCTACACATCTGCTGACGTCACTTTCCCCTCAGATAATCTTCTCGTGTCTCGTTTAAAGCTGATGGAGCACAAAATGGTGTTCATTTGTGAATTAAACTTTGCTTCTGTATTGATTCTGATTAACAGCATAGAGTAGATTTGGCCTTAGCTACAGGTTTCTTTTATTGTTCCCGCTTCCAACAGCTAAAAGCTACCTTGGGACAGAAGTAACACATGTACAGTCATTTATCATACTTCATATTAAACAAAAACAAGAACAGCAGCTCATTTCAGCCTCATTTGTTGGAAATGTAGCATTTCCAAGTTGGAGATTGTCGTCTCATCTGAGATTTCAGAGCATATAGTGGTGCGATTGTGTGCGGTAGTGCAGCTGTGTGTGTGTGTGTGTGTGTGTGTGTGTGTGTGTGTGTGTGTGTGTGTGTGTGTGTGTGTGTGTGTGTGTGTGTGTGTGTGTGTGTGTGTGTGTGTGTGTGTGTGTGTGCGCGCGGAATGGGAATACTGGAGGCAAGCCAGGACAAACATTGAGCTGCCATATATGGAGCTCATCTAGAGTAAAGCAACTGTCTGGGCCCTCGCTGGACTGATGGAGTCAAGAGAAAATGAAGGGGGGGGGGCTGAAGCGGAGAGGGGGGGTGAAAGAGAGAGAGGGGGGGTGAAAGAACATGACCTCCATGAAAGTGTGAGGCATGAAGAGAAGGAGGCGAAAGCAGGAAATACTGATTGTGAGTTTACACAGGCAACGGGAGTCAACGCGGACTTGTGGAGGAAGTGGTTTTCTCACCTTTGCCCCCCTTTTTTTCCTCCTCCCTATCTCCTGCCCCCTCAGGTGTAAAACACTGGCACATGATTGGACATCTCCAGCCGGAGACCTCCTATGATATCAAGATGCAGTGCTTTAATGACGGGGGAGAGAGCGACTACAGCAACGTCATGATCTGTGAGACTAAAGGTAAGAAAACACAAACTGTACCACGTAAGAAAGGACTCGTGTCAAGAAAAAGCCTCCACCTTTATCGGAAGTCCAGGCATGTTTCTGCGAAGGCTATAACTTTAATGATGGGTATGATCGTCGTAATTACACAACATAAATGTGCTGAGTTTTATTAGTCCGACAAAACAATGGCTTGCATTTTATAGTCGGTACTGTGTTATTTTTCTTTGTCGCTAGCGGGTAAAAAGCTGCTCCTCATGTCTCCTCCTTCCTCTCTGCTGCAGCACGTCAGTCCCCGGGGTCGCCCGGCCCCCACCCCATCACCCCACCCGGCCCCCACCCGCAGGAGCCTCCCAGCCCTCCTGGAGGACTGCTGTACCTGATTGTGGGCTGTGTTTTGGGAGTGATGGTGCTCATCCTGCTGGCTTTTATCGCCATGTGCCTGTGGAGGAATCGGCAGCAGAACAACATGCACAGTGAGTTTATAGATAAATTAAACCCAAAGCTAACGTAAGGTGTCTAAATGCTGCTTACACTACAAGATTGTGCATAATGTGTTTGTAAAACCATCTATCACATTCTGTGTATTGTGCTCTCTATAAGTTTGACCATAGTTCACCTTCAAATGAGTGTGCAGGACCTGCAAACAAAGAGTTAACTCCACTGCACTTGCCGCATTTTTAAGATAGCTGGCCCACAGACAGCTTGTGCAGCATATTCCAAGTGTTTATAATGCAGATATGGATCCCACAGCGCTTGCAAAACTGTTTGCCATTGTTGGATGGACTCTTTACCGGACCTTCTGGATCAGAAAATAGTTGGGGTGTTGTAGCTTTAACGATTTCGGGAAAAATCTAAGACTGAGTCACAGGTGACTAAACAGTTAATTGATTTTTTTTCTTGTTTTTTATTTTTATTTTTGGCTATATGTTACATGATCCTTTCTCTCATTGTACAAAAACTCCTCAAAGTGTAGTCTTTATTTTTACTTCTACACAGGCTGATTTAAAAGAGCGTTGCCTCGACTACTAAGGCTGAATACCTACCTTAGTGATGAACTGTTTTTGACTAGACTAGATCAGACTTTCAGTACGGTTTCTACCTCAGTCCTAACCACTCTGCCTCTTCATGACCTCCACTGTCTCTCTCTCTCTCTCTCTCTCTACTGTAGAGTATGATCCTCCCGGCTACTTGTACCAGCCGGCAGAGATGAACGGCCATGTTCTCGAGTACACCACCCTGCCTGGCACCAGCCGCATCAATGGAGGTGTCCACGGGGGCTACGGGCACAGTGGCCCAATGTTACCCCAGGGCTGCCATCACCTCCACCACAAACTCCCGAACGGCTTGGCGCTGCTCAACGGCTCCGGTGGCCTCTTCTCACCTGGCCACTCACACGGCCATGATGGCACCCTGCCCCACAGCGCCCGGGACTGCGAGCACTCGCACCCTCACCCTCACCACCACCATAACGTGAGTGTCGCAGTTCAGACGCCACAAAGTACTCCAGACCTAGAGACAGGACGCCTCATTCATAGCTTTATCCGGGCTGTGCAAGTACTAAACGAAGTTTGGTACTTTACACTAGAAGGTACCAGTTCAGTTTAGTTTGGCTAAATCTGTCGTTTGTGTCCTTGCGTCAGGGTGGAGGCATGTACACAGCGCTTCCCCAGACAGAGTCTTCCGATTGTATGAGCTGTCAGAACCTCTGCAACAACAACAGGTAAGAGAAGAGGTCTTTTTAATCTAAATTAGCATTGTCTTTATGGATATCTTTTGCTTTGTCCTGGTTGTCTGGCTCAAGATACTTCTGTTTTTTATTTTTGAAAAAAATCTGGGAATTTATTCGTGGTTATATTGAATGTTAAAAATTGGGTGGGGTGTCGTCAGGGGGAAAAAAAAGAAGAAGAAAAAGAACAACATGAAAATGCAGGCTAGAGTTGGTCCTGAAAAGTGACAACCACTCTGTAGTTTAACCATTCATCCCTTTTTTTTTTTTAATGCAGGGATCCTTGTGGAAATCACAAGGAAAAGCTGGCTTGAGATAATTAACATTGCTCATATTTCATTAGATGCATCTGAGCATAAGCGTCCTACTTTGCTTGTGACCACTACCAGCCCCAAACACACACACGCGCACGCGCACACACACAAACACACATTTGCCCTCCTGCTAGTCCTGTTTATGTACTTAAGGGTCCCCAGCATCACAGTTTACACTGTGTGCACCCAGCCAGCAGACCTAATGATCCCTGTGTTTATTTACCTCCGGCTGCTGGGAAAAGAGGAGGTGTGGTCACCGTCCAATCATGTACCGTTAGAGAGTAGTCGGGTTTGGGGGGAAAAATGGTGAAGATCGCTGCTTGCAACCATCTGCGTTTGGGAACTTCACCGGGGAGCAAAACCACAATGTGTCAAACTTATTTAGAGGCAGTGAGACTGGACCTTTAATCTCCAGTTAAACGGCTTAATGTTTTTTGCAGCTGTGCGACAGTCCATCAGTTGTGTTAGAGCTGTCATTGTTTTGCACATTGTTAGGAGTAGCAATACAAGGGTTTTCTGTGTCTGGCGGAAAACCCACAGATACCCGGAGAGGAAGAACTGGAATGGTATGTGAACCACCGCTGAGTGTTGTCAGTGGGTGAGAACTCAGCAACGCACGGGCACCTTATAAACGACTGTATATGTCCCACTCTTCTTTCCATCCTTCTCTGTCTCTGAGCAGATGTTACAACAAGACCAATGGCACTTTCTCCAGCGGCACTCTGCCTCTAATGCATCGTGTGGCGCCCTGCCAGCAGGATGGGCTGGAGATGGTACCTCTGGGCCAGGTTTCACCGCAGTGCCACGGCCCAGACAGCCCGATGACCTCCGGTGACCAGGAGGCCGACGCAGGGTATCAGCCAGACGAGCACAAGGAGTCCTCGCCCTCACAGCATTCCTGCTGTCTGGTCGGGAACAATGAAAACTGTCCAGCTGACAACACTGGTGAGACACATTTTTTTTACCAAATGCCCACAAAATCTTTCCATGTATTATGTCTTTTTTTCCTCCTCCTCCAATTTTTTCTTTTACGTCTTCTCCCGTGCTACTTGTTTTTTTTTCTGTGTAACTTCTCTGTTATACAGCAACAGTGGATAATAGAAAAAGTATTAGATTCTTCACAAATCAACTGATAAAATGAAGATGACATTGCCACAGAGAACTGAAACTTCTCACCACCTTTTTTAGCCCTGGGTGATGGGATTTAATTTCATATTTATTTTTTAAAAAAGTCATATAATTGCAGATAGTTATTGCAAGTATATGTTATATATTTTGGAATATATTTGAATATTTCTGAATTGTGAGGTTATTGCTTAAGACTCAGAAAAAGAGGATATACAAAAACGAGATCAAATTTAGGCAGGAATGACCTTATCTCCTTATGATCATACTAAAACTAAGGTGATAGTTATACTGCAGTGGCGCTTTTTAAATCGTTTTTCATTGCAAGAATACCTTTTTAATGGTTGGATGGAAGTAATGGTGGCTTCTGGCCAGTGAAGTGTTTCGTGATAACTTCAGGAATAACGCAGAATAACAAAATTACAATCAGACTGACTAATAGCTTTTACAGTACCACACATGAAAATACTATTTGTCAACCACAGAGCTTACTGTAATTACAAGCATAGACAGTCAAAGGAGTAGTTTGGGAAATACAGCTAGTTGCTTTCTTGCAATAACTGGGAAAGTCCAGAACATAACCCCCTAAAAGAAAACACCACGTTTCTTTTTGTGTAGAAATTAAACAGAGGAGATGTAACATGGTGATAAGCGATATTTAAAGGTGCTGGTGCTGGTGGGTAGATTTTGTTACCTTTGGACAAGGCCGGGCTCTTTCCCTCCTTTTTCCAGTCTTTGCTCTAAGCTAAGATAATCCGCTGCCGGCTCTGGCTTCATATTCAGCAGACAGATATGAGTGGTATCAATCTTTTCCTCCAACTCTTGGCAAGAAAGCAAGTAAGCGTACTTCCCAAAATGTCAAAACTATTTCGTTTAGATATTAGAGCCTTAAAAACAAATTCTCCCTGGGGATTAACTGAAAACCTTTACTTCCAAGCCCTCATTGTTCAGCACTATTGTGAAGTTGAACTCTGACAGTTCATCTAAATGCCCTACTAGCAAGTTTTTATATCATCACCAGTCCTCATGTTGTTTGCAGACAAACTATGTAGCATCGCCACAAATTACACTGTGGGCCTTTGCTGAATCTGTTCTCATCTTTTTTAATACGAAGTAGAAACCGAAGACTTTCCTCTCTCTCTCTCTCTCTGTGCAGCTGAGGAGGAGCTGGAGTGCGTGGACACAGAGGGGCCTGTGGTGTGCTGGGAGAGTCTTGGCCTGCCAGACTTGGACTGTGACGAAAAGCCTGGGTGGATCTCTAGCAGCAGCCTGGCGGGAGAGCTGATCCAGCCCAGCCTACAGGAGGTCTGAACGCAGCCCACACGCAAACACACTCCCCTGCGGCGTGGAGGTTGTAGAACGACAGAAGAAGGTGGAGGACCAGCGATGGGAGAGTAAGAGACACTGCGCGTTACAGTGACAAGGACACAAAACTGTTGATGGACCGAGCTGAGAGAGAGAGAGAGAGCGGCTGCAAGCGACTGAGAGCAAAGCCAGATGGGGAGAAACGCAAAGAGAAAAGGGAGTGTTGCTCAAAGACAGAAACTATATCCCACTGGAGGGAAGACTCTCATAAAAGATCAAAAACTCTTTAGATGACTTATTTATTTTTTGTAGTAGTAAAATATTATTTCATATGAATGTATCTGTTTTAAAGAAAAAAAGTTTGTCTTTTATATTATTTATGCCTTTTTTTGATGAGAAATACTTTTTATTTTTTGTTGTTTTGTCCCTCTGTGTTCCACTCAAGCGTGGAGATTAGCAATTGTCTGTGTAAAGTTTTGTAATAATATAAAGAGAAGATATGGAAGAGTAAACAACAACCTATTTTCGGTTTCTTTCCTCCCCACCTTCATGTGCAGAGCGCCCGATGAATGATTGCCACAGTGAATTTCCCGGCCTCGGTCCAAAGCCATCAATATTTCTGGCAGGCCTTTGATGTGGCTCTGTGATGGGCTGTTCCACAGCAGTGACCCCTGAACAGGGTGAACATTCCCTTCACTGTTCAGATTAAGGCTGCTGCTCTTTGCTCCAGTGAATCCTCGATGGCTCATCGCTTTACGCAAAATGCGCCGTTGCCCTGCGAGGACCGTTGACCTACTGGCCCCAATCTGTTAGAGGAGTCGGGTAGTTACATTAAAACAGAATTGTTAAGTGTTAGAAGCCCTCTCGCACAAATCTTCGTATGTTAAAACCATCTGCTTCATATTAGTGATGCTGTACCCTCATTTCTGATTTTGAGATCACCCAGATGAACTGTATCTGGCCAGAAGAAATTCTAGTGCAAAATCTCCGGCCACCAGGAAGGGCTAAATCCGAATCTAAAATCTAACACAAACTGCGACATAAACAGCAGCAAAAATGCCCCATTCAGAGACTTTATCCTCTCATCAGTGTGGTATTCATTCATGGTATAAAAGGGTCAGTTTCCCCCAGAGCACGAAAAAAGTAGTTTTTTTGTTTTTGGTTTTTTTTTTTACTTCCTCGGTGTGGTATATAGGAATGTACACAGTTTTGTTTCATTGTACGGCGAAAAGGGAAGAAATAGTCCCAATGAAATCAGTGAACATCGATGTTTTGGACTCTCCACAGCAAAACGGACATTGTGTCTCCGGCGATTAAAGCAGCACAAACACATTTTTCTTCACCTCCACTGTGTTTGTTCACAGGCAGAAAATCTCAGGAAGTCAAAACCGTGACATGTGACAGCAAAAGGAATCGC
Source organism: Xiphias gladius (assembly GCF_016859285.1). Taxonomy (NCBI): domain Eukaryota; kingdom Metazoa; phylum Chordata; class Actinopteri; order Istiophoriformes; family Xiphiidae; genus Xiphias; species Xiphias gladius. Next base: position 24,285,625 of record NC_053406.1, on the reverse strand, counting down.
ATGGCTAAATACCAGTAGGAGCTAAGAGGCAAAATATGTTACTGTGATTTTGGGTAAGGCCACCCTATAGCTGGTTTTAAAAAAAAAAAAAAAAAAAATCTTTCTGTCCCAGTTTATTGAAATTACATTCCATGGGTTCTGTAGACTGAATTCTGATTTGCCAGTTGGAGCTGCCGGCATGCAAAGCTGTGTGTTGTAGCTGTATTATCTCACGATAAAGAACAAAAAACGGACTGTGGTACATCAGAAATAGATGGAGGTGAGTTGAGATTCTGTCATCGAAAGTTGCGGTGCGATGCTGCTCTTGTAATGGTGTTAACTCATTCATAAAATAGTCGTAATATACTCTCCTAAGGTTTCTGCCTGAGTTAGCCGAACCCATTTTCTAAAGGTTTAAACCTTCCGTTCTTTCTAAAGCAATCTAAAGCAAACTCCAATCTGCGCTGGCTGATTGGAGTTGATAGGATAGCAGCCGGCAGATGACAGGACTGGCCATGCTTCACTGAGGATGACTGCAGTGCAGGCTTTCCATGCCTGGTGCCTGTCTGCCTGTGTTCGTGCCAGAGTGGGCTGCCAGTCCTCAGGCCCTGGCTCGCCTGGCATCTCTCCTTCCCCTGATGGTATACGGGATATTCCTGGCACACAGAGTTACTCGCCTGCTGCTGAGGCGTGGCGCGGCTTCTTCCGGCTGTTATATTTAGTCTCGATGGAGGCTGTTGTGCTGTTGAGGCTGGTGGCCTTCGCCCAGTTGAGTTGACTTAAACTCAGTGCTTTCCCAGGAATGGCCTTCATGAGTTCCGCAGTCCTGAAACTCTCTGGTGTTTTAGATGTACACTGTTCAAGAAATGTTTGTTTTTGAGTAGTGGATCCGAAACGAAAAGTGACCCGAGGCCCAGAATGATGGACAGAGCTTGGCATTCTCTGCACGGAGTTGTTACGTTTTGTTTTGTTTTTTTGTTTTTTTTAAACTTTTCTTTTATTTCCATGCAATAGCTTATTCAAGCCCCCATTATGATTCCCTTGCTGCCGTTAGCAAGAAAAAGGAACTAAACAATGGGAAGGAAATAAAGCTGGAAATGAAAGAGAAATGGTCCAGGGAGAGAGAGGGGATGCTGACAGATGCAGGCTGGGCTGATGACGAGAAGATAAGGCCAGGGTTGTCTCTAAATGAGCTGCTTCTCCATCTCCCACGTCTGTCAGTCGGCACTCTCCCTCAGCCCTGCCCTGCACCCTCTACCCACGCAGCTACACCCCTTCATTAAGGAGCCCATGGGAACAAGAAAGCTCATTGTCCGCCCTGGAATTTCTGCCCCTTGCTGCAGAGCCGACCTGTTAACGCCAGTCCCTCTCCCCTCCGCCCACCATTCTTCCTCTCTCCCCTCTCCAGCACACCCTGAATGAATGCAATTCTTATGAATCAGGCAGTGTGTTGTTAACTTGCTTGATTCAGCCCCGGGCGGTTTTATCCTTGAGATGTCACAAACCCCAGATGAAGCATATTGTGGTTGGATGAACTCCAACAGCATTCCAGTGGGTCCCAACAAATGATGAGCTCATATGCTTTACAGGACTAATAATCTACAGTATATGTTCCCTCATGGATGTCCGCTATATATTTATAATCAGGCTCAGGTCTCGGGGCATGTAGATGCCACATACTGTAGCTGACATTTTGGGTTGTCGTGCTGCTAAAATTGTTGCATTTGTCGACTGCAACTGTTGGATTTAATCAGGAAGAAAAAACAAAAATACAGCCTCATCTTTATCCCAGCTGCATCCGTTTAACTGCCCCCATTTCCTCCGTCTCAACAGACTTTACAATTTCAGCATTGTCCTTCTGCTCTGGATCAATAATGAGCCTATTGATGACAAGCAGGTTGGACCTGTTGACATGAGCTAAGCTTCAGAATGAAATCGATGGCGTTCGCCAGTCGGAAGAAACTCTGAGAGCCAAGCCGGCGGAAAAAATAAATCCGCTATGCTTTCATTATTATTCACCGACCACTCCAGGACATCTTTGCACAGACATGACTAATGGTGTGTTTATTTTAATATGCATGAATTATTTAAGAGAACATTTGTTTTATGTGCACGAACGTCTGTCAAGGTATTGGTCAGTTCAAAGGAGCTAAAATGTTCCCCCAGAAATTATTCAGGAATGTTTTGCAGCAGAGTGAGTTTGCAGCCTTGAGCGATGTGCTTTAAAATGCTGAGATGTGTCGGTCTGCTCCGGATGTGCCACAGTCTCTCATTCTGTTGACAGTGACAACACACAGTAGTTAATGAGAGAAGTCTAATGCAATTAAAGAAGAAAAAAAATCAAAAAAGCAGGGTGGTAATTGGAATTAAGGAACCGTAATGAGCAATATATTTCAAGAAAAACAAAAAACACTCTTGTCTAATGAACCCCCAAACCAGATGGTTTTAATAATGAACACAATACAAGACTGGTGAAGTGTTTCAAATGGAAACCACAACCTCAGGTCTTCATGGTGTCACGCTTCGTAAGTTTATATGGCTACAAAGATTGCAGGAGACAACAGTGCAGTCTTTCACTGATCAAAGTGTTTCAGTATGTGTTACAGTCCAGTCTGGTGTTGAAAGATCAGTTCATCCAAATGATAGGAAAAAAATATTCTCTCATTTACCCCTGATGGTATTTAGTCAGAGATCAGTTTTGTTTGTTTGTCCAGGTTAATCCTGTTTTTGTTTTTTTTCCCATTTCTGCCTCCCGTTCAAAACAAATGCCGCTGAATGGAACTTCATTTGTTGGTGCTGTCAGCATTGAAAAACTGCAATCAAAAAAAAATTCAATAGCTGCTTGTTTTTCCATGTTAAAGCTTATCTTGGGAATACACAGAACACAATGTCATTGTTCTTGAGGGACTGTTTTGTCAGTAGAGAGTAGTTCCAATAAAAACCTGTTCACAGCAAGGTCTGTGGATTATCCTGAGTCACCACGACATTGTTTCTAAAAAGACGCATTGATGGTAAACTTTTTCGAGGAGTACTTAAGCAATTTTGTTCTGCAATGCCGTAAATTTTGGGAACCTGTGAGAGACGGATTTAAAAAGGGAATGGTCAAAATGGATGTAGCAGAGGCTGAGCTATCCTGGATTTTAGTCCTAAATATGGATCAAGCTCAGCAATGCAACTCAAAAGCTGTTTTTTTGGTTTGTTTGTTGTTGTTGTTTTTTTTTGCTTGGTAGACAACCCCCATCTTTCAGGGCTTTTGTTAAAAACCTGTAGTCTCTAAACTAAAGCCGAGTCAACGCTTGATGACATAACATCACTCGACAAACCTCAAGCTTAAAAATCTCAGATGCAGACCGAAGCTATCTGCATGGCCAATGCCATTAGAGACACATCTGAGAGTATGTTTTTGGGAATTCGGATGAACCAACTCATACACACAATTTTAAAAAGTAGACTTTATAACGCAGCAACACTTTCGAAGTGATGGGACTGATGTAATCAAAACAGAGTCGTCATCAGTCGTCCTCCACATCCAGCCGGGTGAAGTAGAAAGTTATCCTGGCTCCTTCGTCTGTATCGTACAAAGCCTGGCAGGTGTACATCCCCGCTGCGTCCCTCTGAAGCTCCTCTATGACTAAAGCAGAGGTGTTGATGGGCACCTGCATGCGACCCAGGCTGCTGGACTGAGACTGGAGCTTCGGGCCCTGTCCGTAGTCGTAAGCCACTGCCACATTGTTATCAGTTCCTGGTTTGGTGAAGCCCCAGATGAAAATATTGGGCACGGTGGAGCCACAGTCCAAGGTGACTGAGCCTCCCACTGTCGCTGTAGCATTGGAGCGGATGTATTCCACCTCCTCGGGGTCAAGTATCTCCAGACCTGTAACACAAGATGGCCGGAGTCAGTTACTGTAACTGTACAGAAAGAAAAGCCCTTGTGTTGCTTTCCAAACATTGAAAAAAAAAAAAAAAAAAAACAGCCTCCTCAGGCAACGTATTGGCAGATGTTTATTAGTTAATGTCTTCAGAAAACTTTTACAAGACCTCACAGTTTGTTGGGAATGGACTGCCTCAGCTCTTGCGGATGAACAACACATAATTAAGCACACTCACAGTTTATATGCCTCTGGCCTTTTTAATAGATCAAATTTTATGACCCTCCCTCTGGCTGCGCTTCACAATCTGACAAAATAATGACAGCAGTTTGTGATAAAGCGAGAGAGCCTACTCGCCTCAACTTGTCTCCAACTCAACATCTTTGTTGTTAAGGTAAGCTGAAGTACGATGAGCCTTTACCTTGTAGAGGAAGAGCCAGCCAGCAGAGGAGCAGGCAGAAATAAGGATTCATCCTCAGACTCCCGGGGGTGCCACAAAGCGTCAACTGGAAATCTCAAGTCGGGAGGCTATTTAGAGCCAATCACAGCTGTGAAAGCTTGTTTTCCTCTCCAGTCCACACTGCTGTACACACTGAGCGTGGCTGAGCGCGGCTGGAGAACTGACGGGGAGAATTCTCTCAAACTACACTGGACTCACTTTAAATTATTCATCAGTGCCTCCACCTGCCCACTGTCGCTCCATTTTGCCTGTCTCTCCGGCTCTCCGCTCATGACTGAGCTAATGGCTAGACCCGAGAGTGAGAGGTGCGGGGTGTCAGGATGATGCCATCGGTGCATATATTATTGACGAAAACCGGTGGAGATAGCCCTTTTAGAAATTCCATCACTTCCAACGCGAAGTGAAAACGGGGCTTGGCAAGGTCAAAATCAGCACAAAGGCTCCCGCTGAAAAACACGTACTGGTTATTATTTACCCGATGAGAGGCACGGTGCCAGAATATAATCCACCACTGATTCATGTCATCCACTGGTAACTGGTTTTCTCATGACTCAGTTGACGGTATTGTGTCACCTCCAAGCTCGGACGAGTGTGAATCATGGGAGCCGTGCACATAGACACCTAAAAGTGCTTAGCTTTTTGCATAATTCATGTATGGATATTAGTTCAAAAAAATCCTTATAATGCTTGTGAAGTAGGACACTCATGCAGTATCTCTGTTGTAACATTAAAAAAAAACTCCGTTTAGACTGGATTTAAGAGGAGACAAACAGTGATGGTTGGGGTTTGGGCCTGAGCTGTGCAGCCCTGCAAGCAGCCCATAAACCGGCTCTTACTGGAGGCAACCCCAGACTGTGGAGAAGGCTCTAATTAGTAGAGACTTAGTGTTCAGCTCTTTTTTTGGGGGGGGGGGATAAAGGAGGACTATATTTAGAAAGCTGCTGGAAGACAGACAGATGTAATAAAAATGCGATATAAAACAACATGGTTTCTGAGGGCAGGGCGGACTGGCAGATGAAGTCAAAGATGTATCAGAGACACACTGACAGGATAGTAAACACATTGTACAATGACGTTTATGATAAAACTGCCAAGAAGTACACTATGATGGAAGACACAGACCTGAAGATTGTGTAGGATAGCCCAAAATGTTAGTAAATGAGCAGCAACAAGAGAGGAAGGCAGGAACGGGGGTTGTAAGAGACCGTTAAGAGTGATTATTACACATACAGCGGTCCAAAGATTATGCAACATGTTTTTTTTTCTGTAGAAACTGACAACTTAACAAGGAATTAACAAATTTGAGAGACTTAGAACTTCTGCTGGAAAGAAATATCAGCTTGTTGGAAGGCAGATTTAAGTTATCTGCACTCCACTGGCCAGTACTCAGTGTAATATAGGTATGGCTTGCACTACATGTCATTAGCTTTGAAGGGCAGCGTTAGGTATCTCAGCATACGGTCTGCCAGAAATCCATTGGAAACACTTCAAATGAAGTCATTCAGCTCTGCTTTATAACTTCAAAACAGTGCAAAACTGTGTTTGTTTACCAACTGAAACCAAGAGTGTATCATGGTTTTATGCCACCACCACTTTTTATCTTGCGGCCAAGGTCACGTGATGACACCTGATCAAGCTCTGTTCAGTGAGGAGGGCTGTTGGGTGCGGTCGAAAGCCCTGGGAATAGCAAAGAAAGTTGACCTTGAATTAGGGACGGGAATTGGTTTAAACACTTGCGGCCCCCCACTTCAGAAAATCTGAATCTATATTCTGTCTGATGACCGTAAATTTGGCAAATTTGGCAAAAGCAATGAAATGATCCTCAATATAAAGCATTCATTCTGTGCACAGTAAATATTTAAGCCAATGCCAGTGCAACTAGGCCTCTGAAACAACCACGTTGCAGCTGCTATACCACACTATAATGTTCAAGCCAGGACAAAGGAGAGAAGTAGTATGATTTGTCATTAATGGGACCAGTAAGTCCTTTTTCTGTTGGAGTAAGAACTGTACAAATTCTTTACTGGTGAAGCACATCCTTTCAAAGTGCTGCAGTCCTGCACACAAGGGCCTGCCACATCTGCTGGCTGCCTGCCTGATTTGCTGCCTGGCTGCTTGCAACTTTTTTTGAAAAATTGGGAAGGAAGAGGACCAGGCGACTGGAAAATGTGAGTCGTTGAAAAACAAAATGTTTTGTGTGTGTGTGTGTGTGTGTGTGTGTGTGTGTGTGTGTGTGTGTGTGTGTGTGTGTGTGTGTGTGTGTGCGCGCGTGCGCGTCGGCCTTGGCTTTCAGAGTTAGCGACAACGGGAAAGTTGCATCTTATCTGGACCCTCTTAGCCCTGTAAAAGTTTTCAGGTGCGGTGCCCCATTGAGCGGATCTGACCGGGCCAAGCTTGAGCAACTGTTTTTGCTCTTGGCAGCGGATAAGAGGACAGAATCAGAACCAGATAGCTGGGACTATATGGGGATCTGGGTAACACATTACTGCCACCCCAACATGTGCCACCCGCCCAGACTGTGAGAGCTTGGCAACGCTGCACTTTATGTGAGAGCAAAGCTGGCAAAACAGGTGGGTTCCTTGAGCGTGCCCTATGATTAGATCAGTCATTACCACTGGCATTGTTGAAAGCAAAGCTAACCTCTCATTTCAGAGGACCACCTGTATTGGAATGTGTTACTAAAGTTTAACAGCACATGATTCAGTCTCTGGATGAGAAAAAATAGTCTGTGTTGGCTTACGGTGAGGACGTATGTTTCCACTTATCATCTGATGAGATGAGATTTTCTTTTATTTTTCTCTTTGACAGCCACTGTGTTTATTCATGTAACTCAGCTTTTATCAGAGTTGTCCAGTGTCCAGAGTTGACCGGTGATACTGGCTTCCTCTTGTTTGTAATTGTAGCTGTAATCTGTACCCTGCTGTCCTCAAGTTTGAGTCCCATACATCTCGTGCTGGCTGCATCTGTGAGGTTTCCTCCTCCTCCTCCTGCCTGCTTTTTTCTTCATTTGACAGTTGTGTCAGGGACCACACATTGAGGAGGTGGAGCAAGGCTGCCGTAATACTGTGGTAGACAGGCTAACATATATTAGCCAGCCTACCGTGTATTCCTGCTCTATCATCATTTATCTGCCAGGCAGGCAGAGTGGAGGTAAGCAAGGCTGTGCAGAGGCTTGTGCTCGTAAAGCACGGCGGCCCACCCCCACGACCTCCATTTCCCTCCTGGCTCACTTCTCATCTCGCAGCCTCAGACCTCGCAATGCTAGCCTCCTCCGCAAAGGGCTCCCTGTTGGGCCTCTACCTGAATCACAGAGCAGAGCACAGCCACAGCTGACTGGCCTTGGGACAAGGGCAGCAGGAAGGGGCCTCTCACTTCTGTATAACTGAGCCCCAGGAGTACACAGGCACAAACTATTATTTTACAGAAAAGCTAGAGATAACCTCTGCAGTCCTGCAGCCATGCACATGTTTGTTTTCCTACTTATATCCAGGATCTCTTTGGTACTTTAATCGTGTTTTCTTACAACAAGTGATAAAATAGGTGAGATAGGGGTGAGATAATTCCATTTCAAGTACATGCTGAATGCTGAAATTGTATTCTATTCAAGCTATTTACATGCGAAACAAGTATTAAAAGTAGAGCATCACACACTCGTGTACTTAAATAAATACCTTCTTTCTGACTCGATGAGAAGATTGATACCGCTCGCTACACCCAGCAGCCGGTTTTCTTAGCTGAGCATAAACCCTGTCCGAAGCTGAAAAAAAATCCGCCTCTAAAGCTCATAAATTAAGACATTTTTATCCTCTGACTACTTCCTGTCTTTATGCTCATCTGAACTAGCTGGCTGTAGCTATATATTTGCCGTTGAGATTTGAGAGTGGTATTCAGCTTCTCGTCCAACTCTGTGGAAAAAAAGGGAATAGGTGTATTTCCCAAATGTTGAACTGTTGCTTTAAGGCCAAAAAAACCCCCAAAAAAACCAAAACCAAACAGCCGGGGCTGAGAATACTTTGGACTTCCAATTGAGAAACGCATTCTGTGTGTCTGAATTAATTCTCCTTTAAATTAGTCCCCAAATGTAGTGTGTTTAGGTGGACAAACTTGAACGAAAGAGCCAGAAACTTTACAGACTTCATGTAACCCTCACTGCCAGAAAGTGTTGGACAAAGTGACCAAGGGGTGGACACTGCTATCCTTAGATAAAAGCATAAGGAGAAGATTCAGCTCTGAATAGGATAAATGTGTTAATAGCTGAAAACAAAGGCCCTGCTCTTAGATGTTTGTAATTAGTGAGAAGACTTGTTCTGCTCCCGAATGGATGAGTTCAGCTGGCTTTCAAAGGCCCCTGGATACATTTGCTCTCATAACCAAACTAAAGTGTATTTGTTGATCACTTCCACGGTACAAAAAAAAAAAAAAAAAATCACAGCAAGTCCTTTAGCTTAGTGTTTAGTGTCGACATCTTGTTTTTCTCGAAGCAAGAAGAAAAATTTGTCACTGGGATAAGATTATTTAACTTGTTCTCAATTAAAATCACGTTGTGTAAACGATTTACTTGAGTCAAGTGTCGTTCTCTTGAGACTAGTGGAAGGATCTGCTTATTCTGTCTTGTTTAGAGATGTTTACACTCGCAGAGCCCAGTTACAAGAGCACCCGCACTGGATCGAACAGGAGTTATCTCACTCCACTGACAGAAGTTTTATTTCGGTTTAGGAAGAATACATTGTTGAGACTCAGTGTGACGCTAAACAGGGCCTGACTGTGGTCATTTTTTACAGCGTGCTGGTCTGAATGGATCAAGCTTGCGACATGCTAGGCTGGGTATGTAAACCACAGGACTGCAGAGGGCCTGGCACTGTCCCATTCCTGTGAGGCAGAAAGCAGGTCCGTGTCAGGGAACGTGTGTAAAGTCCTGGACGAGCTGACCTGGAAAGAGCCAGATGGGGATTGGGTTTTAAGCACTATAGAGGCCTTCTGCAAACAACATGTGGAAAGGCTTTGGTGGCTAATGTAGTGTGGAGTATTTATGTACTGAGCGCTGACTTGACCACTGTCGATCAGAATTCAAGGAGCTGATATGCCACATATAGCCGCGACCTCTGCAACCATTTCCGCAGGACCACCTCGTCCAGAGCAGCACTCCCCCCACCCCCTCTACTCCAGTCTTTCTTCCCCTCGGGACCCTCAACCTGCTCCTGGTTCAGCTGTTTAGTGAACAGTAGTTCATACCCACAATCCTCTCTGAGCAGGTGGCCTGTCATAGGCCTCTTTGTTTTCCAGAGTCTCCCATGGCAGCTGAGGGCAGAGCGCAAGAGGAACATGTAATAACCCGGTGAAATTTCTCTGGTTTGATTCATTTAGTCAGAACATCATCAAATCAGATTAGGAGAAAGAGGTCGACACATCAGTGGGCTTAATGAATATTTCATTTTGTGATTTTACATATATACTCGTGTTTTACCAAGCCTATGGGGCCATATCGAAGGCAACAGTGACCGCACCGACTTCTGCTTTGACATTTCTACAACAAAGTCAAGTGTAAATATTGTTAAAAGGGACGACATAACTGATTTAGTAAATCATATAAACATATTCCTCTTGATCTTTGCAATCTTTGAACATGTTCTGTAACTATTGTAATTTATGGGGTTTGTGTGGTTGTGAGGTCAGCGAGAAATTCCAAAAAAACTCTTAATTACATATGAGAAACCAAATACTTGTGCATGTGCACAAGATGCTAAAGACTCAGATGAATGCACGATTGAGACGATTACCTTCTTTTTATTTATTCATTTTTTGTCACAGACATTGATCTGTGTTTAATGTGCTTGTGCCAGACCAGAACCTGCATGGACACAAAGCATTATCTGGTGTAGAACCGAGTACCTACATGAAATCTCAGTGACAAGAAATTCCCATGTTGACACAAATAAATTCCTTTTAATTATAGCATTGCCTTCACGGGGAAGCGCCTTGAGAGGGAGGTTGTCTTGAGACTGGTGAGCGTGCGGATTATTTGAAGGACCATACCAATGTTCCTACATGTTTTAAAGGAATAGTTTGACATTTCAGGGAATTACTCTTCTTTTCTTTTTTTCCAGAGACTTAGATGAGAAGATTAATACCGCTCTAGACATGCGAACGATGTGCTTGGTCTCGCCTCGTGTGTGTTTGTGTCGTCCATCCCCGTGCCAGGTCTTCATGGTGGAGAGGAGGCCTTGTGGCTCGGGTCCTATCTGTTGGCGGCACCTGGAAGGTGTTCGATGTCCTCCCACTTCATAGTCATCATTGATCTATAATGTTGTCATCCTGATTGTCCATACTGTAAATCTTTCCACACAACGTCTATTGCGTTTCTGTCCGTCCTGGAAGAGGGATCCCTCCTCTGTTGCTCTTCCTGAGGTTTCTTCCATGTTTTCCCGTTAAGGGTTTTTGTTTTTGGGGGGCAGTTTTTTTCCTAAGGACAGAGGGTGTTGTAATGCTGTACAGACTGTCAAGCCCCCGCGAGGCAAAATTTGTGATTTGTGATTCTGGCCTATACAAATAAAATTTGACTTGACTTGACTTGACACTAGTCTTGCAGATTAAATATGTAACTACAGCCAGCAGCCAGTTAGCTTGGCATAAAGACTGGGAACAGGGGGAAACAGCAAACCTGGCTCTGTCAAACGGTAACAAAATCTGCATACCAGCACTCGTAAAGCTCAGTAATTAATATGTTACAACTCATTTGTTTAATCTGAACAAAAACTGAAGTGTAAAAACGGTGTTGTGGTTTTCCGGGGGGTTATGTGCCAGACGTTTTCTAGGCCACGTGGAGTCTTGCTGTGAACGTGGGGACACCAGGAAACCTGTGGAGACGGTGAGAGCGGTGTCAATCTTCTCATCCAACTCTCAGCAAGAGAGGGAAACGGAAAATTGTTGAACTATTCCTTTCATGCAGATAAAATGTAGTTGCAATAGCTTACATGCGTCATCTGTTGACAGTTTTCCAGCCATAATTTTAAAGTCTACATGTAACTGCTGACCATTTTTCAAAACCCAGCACAGTTAAGCTTTTTTTTTCCCCCCCAACCTTCTATGCAGCCATTTATTTCCATACTTCCTGAAAACCAACATAGATTGAGAGCGACACTAATGACGCTACGGAGACTTGAATCTGGCTTAATAATTCACGCAGTGCCCTTACAATTTTTGCTGACGTCTAACGCTTGATAGGCTGAACGCGCTCATTCAGTTCAAAAACTTAAAACTATAGCGTGATCCCAAAAATGATTAGCAGTAAAGTTAAGTGTACAGTATGTGATGTGCAGTCAATGGGCTAATAAATGCAGTGTTTAAATTACTTTGGCCAATTGCTAACTTTATTTTTCCTCAGTGTCAAACAACATATTTCACTGTCACTGTGACTCCTGTTTTCTTGTTCAAACTGTTTATACTGCAGCATTCGGGGAGCACTTTTTATTATTATCCAATTTATCACCAGATGTACGACAGTAAATTATCAGACTCTCTCAACAGAAGCGCAGCACCATGGTATGTCGACAATTTATATGTTGAGACATTTCCCTAAAACCAAAAATTAGCTTCAAAAATGCTTCAAACATGACAGTGAAATTACTATTTTGTTTCCACTGGTGTAATGGAGTTGTCAAACATGGTTTAACTCCTTCATCTTCTGGAAAAAAAATATCCTGTGTGTAATTTACGAGCACACCACTAATTTGTGCAAGTGGGGGTGTGAACGTGCACGGTGCTGGTTGGCACGATCCTCCGCGATTCAAGACTGGCAGGAATCAAAGGCGCGGAGGAAGTCTGACAGCTCTTACAGCCGAGTTTCTCAGCTTTGGTCAGATTCCCAAATTGGGTTTATTGATACGCGGATTTAGCACGAGCTGCAATAAAAAAAAAAAAAAAAGTTTAAAATGCATCAAAGTTCCTATGAAGGCTAATCATTTAAAACGTCTTCCGTTCTCTTGAAAATGGACAGTGAAAGCTGACAACCATACTCAAATGAATTCACGGGACAGCTTAACATTTAATGATGGCTTCATGAGAATTTTGAGGACTTAACATGTGTGCAGGACAGAAAGTGTTGAAGCTTTAAAAAGCGGTAACTGGCTTGCAGTGACTTGATGGAAACAACCATGAGCTCGGCCAACGGATCAGTTCATAGCTGCCAAGATGTACGATATGTTTCCTATGGAACATTCACTACAAGTTCCGCTGATTCATTGTGACTGTTAAAATACACCTCAGTCTTACCATGTGGTTCATGAATAACATGAAGCAATTATATCTTACATTTGTAATTTCCTCATGAATTGTTTTTTGTTCTTTTTAAAACTACGTAAAGATTCATACCTATTAGTAACTAAACAATGATTCTTCATACTGATCATTTTCATTGTTGAGACTCCCCCTTTTTTCTACACCGCTCTACACCTCAGTCTCAAAAGGCATTAAGCTCAGCACCATTTGTGTGGCACCCGATCCGTCCGTTGGCCCAAGTCTGAACCACTGCAACCAGTGATCAGCTTTCACGCTAACACACACCCATGAAATGCGGCTGATGCTGTTGCAGGGGAATAACGCTAATGCAATCACTATTTTCCAACAGAGGGAACAAAAGCAATTGATCTTTACCATTCAAGCTTCCCAGTCACTTTGAATGAGTGAAAGCAGGAATAAAGAGATCTTGCAAGCATAGAGGAGAACTGGAGATTGTGTTCCACTGATTTCATTTTTAAATTGATGATATGGAATAATGAAGAAAATATCCAGTGGCGGAGTTTGAGGTCGGTGACTTTTTAACACACTTAGACAAACATGGAAGCGACTATAATTCTGCTGCTCTCTGCTTTATAATCAGACTGCAGCACACTAAAAATAGATTAACAGATTAATGGTTATATAGCCGGGTGGCTGACGTTCATCCACCAGCTTTTTATTTTCAACGGCAGTAAGAGGCTAAAAGACATCGATATAGCTTCTGAAACTACAGTTGTACAATATAAACACATTTTTAAATAAATATTGTCTCCCTGAGTTTGGCTGTTATTGTTACTCAAGACCAGTACATGACGAAATTTGTAAATCTCTGCACAGGCCTGTGAATAATGATTTGAGTTACATGATATAAAGATCTTGATTGATTGTTTTTTTTAGAAGATGTTTACTGAGCAACAAACTTTACAGCCAGCTCTCCATTCATCCGTGCTCCTGACTTGCATAGACAGTTTCTTGTAATCTCTAAAAAACCTCAATGTAACATCTGTACAGATGTTTTCTATGTCAGACAATAGTGAAAACCCCAATAAGCATGAGGCTTCCTGTTCTCTTCAGCTACTTTACAAGCTTCTGAAATGGATACTTGCTCATTCTGGAGTGGTTTCTGCCAGTTATATGGAAGGTGACTATAAAATGGTCAGTAAATTATCCAAGTAACTGTTGTTGCTTTTGTTCTTTCCCTCATTATTTAAACCCTACACGAGTAGAAGGATACTTGCGCTGTCACAAAAAAAAAAAAAAAAACATAAAATAAAATTTATAGAGAATATCAGGATTTCCCAGCGTGGATTAGACATGAAGATGCGTTATGTGACATTAGAATTACAGTAAAATCTAGCATGGTTGCAGTTTTGCATAGACATGCCCACCGGAGGACTGGACATGTGCAGAACAATTTTCCGGCACAACAAGATCTTACATTTATGTCCAATGTGTCCGAAAGATTAAGAATAACAGGAAATCTGAGTAGATAATGCGTAATTCCATCAACAGCTCAGGTTTGCGCACACACGACGGAGCCGTCCTCTGTTTCACAAGCTCATACCTCTTCCTCAACGTTGAACCACCAGCACCGTCACTGGTGTGCAATGTGTGCTCCTGTGCACACATAGAGCAGCCATGAAAACAAACACCAACAAAGGTAAAACACAAATGATCTGCAGTGCATGGCCAATGAGTTTCACCGAGTGACACAGATCTGTGACAGGCTGCATTGCACTCATGTAGGGTTCTCCTCTTGCTGCACGGTTTTTGTAAGGTAAAGACATTAAAGCATTACATTTTTTTTCAAAAACAAACTTGAACCCTGGAGTGCCTTCCCCATCTGGAAGCAGTAGAGGGCTTGTCTAAAAGATAAAAACGATATGAATCGCTGCTGGCAACTCAAATGTCCAGTCTGGGATCAATTACATAGAGAGGATTCAGAGAGGGAGAGGAGGGGAACACAGATTCTGTATCATGGTCTGGTCCAGTGTAGCACAAACACACACAGACGCACACACACACACACTAAACAAACTGTTCTGTGACCTGCAGCTTGTGTGCACAGTTCCCAGCGTCTGCTTATGGATTGGCTGAGACCGCATGCTGCCATGTTCCCGCCCCACTCGCACACTGCATTTAACAAGCGGCTGATGGCAGTTCCAGATGAGGCCGCTCTCGGCCAGCTGCTCTGTCATGTGGGTTCGGGCAAGGATTTCTGCTAGGATCAATAGAACGAGCGGGTTGTCTCTTTTACAGCTTTCATAGTGTAGAACAATCTCATACAAATATGTAAATTATTCAATTTTAGGGGTTATTTCCCAGCTTTATGTTGAATGTCCAATTTTGTCTAGCATTTCTGTACCCCAGCAATTCATATGCTTCAGCACCATGGAAACATCTGCCAAGCAGTCTCAATGAAATGCATTGGGGGATGCTTAAGGCCGGGGGAGGAGGGTCGGAACGGAATGAATATGAATAACACAAAGTAAAAACAGACAGCGCAACCAGGAGGGGAGAAGGGGAGAAAGACAAAAGATTTAATAGGAGCCAGGCTGTTTTGAGCTCTCACTGTTTCAAAGGGAGACGCTACCATACGTCTACGCTCACTGGGTTTGTTGGAGACCTGTGCAGGCCGGGCCAGGCGTTCGCAGCTTTACAAACGGTCACGGCAACACCTCCAGTCCCCATAACCTTTTTCTAGGGTCAAGCTCCAATTCACAACTAGTGCAGGACCTCACCTCACGTGGCCCCTTTAAACTTCATAGGCATGGCCTGCTCTGTGTCTCCCATCACCCTCGCCAATGTAAACACACACAGTTGCAACTCTTTCGATTGTTACATGTCATTGCACAGTGATATATTATTTTGTAGGGCTCTTACATGTAGTATGGGATTAGTCTGGGATGAGTTAAAATAAAATGTCATTTACTAGTGCAGTTAGTTCATATAAAACAAATTTGTACCTTCGAAGCGGCTTTCCATCGTGTGCCATTAAAGAGAGGAATCTTTTTCCTCTCCTGCCACAAGTGTTGATGGTACATTGGAGGACAGAATTAAGTTTATACTGTAGGTGCATTTTTTTTCTCTTTCTCTTTCCCTTCCACTTCATTTCTTAATGTGTTAAATATTAGTATTTACAGTATACATCTTAATTATAAGTTTCAGATACAAGTGCTTTTTCACCTTTTCACTTAAATTGTTTTAAAATGATTTAATATTAATTCATCAAATTTTTTACGTTTTTGTGGACTAGCGATTAGGTTTATCCACAGGGAAAAAAAACTGCAGTAGCTCAATTATAAATAGTTTTGTGCAGTTTTTACTGCGTTGCAATGGATTACGAATTCACCAATTTGCCACACTAATTCAGAAACATCTGGATTTGCCAGCTTTCAAAAGACATCTGGAGTCTGGTGTGAATATTCTTGCAATCTAACTTCATTACTTTTTCTTCTTCTGCATTTCAGTGAGTCACACCTGTGTTTGCGTTGAGCAAAAGCTATGACTGAAGGAGGGGAATGGTGAACGACTGTTAGCGTGATTAAAATTCATCAGAGTAACTCTACTGCCATCTACTGCCTGCTGTTGTTTTCCACAAGGAGAAGTGCAGATTTGCTGTTGTGTTGTGGAGCTTCATGTGGATACTTTCTGACCACCAGTGTGATAAAAGAAGAGCAGTTTAATTCTTTAAAGCTATTGAATTTTTTTCCTGAAGTGACTGTAATGATTATGAGGAGTCTAGAGCGGCTAGTTTTGTCCAAACTCGCAGTAAATCAGAAACGAGATCTTCTCTGTTACACGATGTGGTCGGTCCGGTCTGTCCACTAAGTTCTGTGCTAACATGCTCTGATTTCTGCTTAATGTTCAGATAAACATGTTTTCCCAGCTCGACGTAACTCACGTGTATGTCCAGTCTATCTTGGGTACTTTGCCATCCAGGAGACAGTATTCTTTGGGGCTCCAAGGACACAATGATGAGTTTTCTTTCTTCCTCTCTCCCTCCAGTGAAAGCACCCCAACATGATCCAATGGTAAAGTTCATGGGGCTAATCATGTTAGAAAGCTGTCTTTGTTTTTGTTTTTTTTTGAAAGGTAAAAATTCTTATCTTTACTTGAACTTAATGTTTGTATAATTTTCTACTCAATTAGAGAAACGACTAGTTTTTGTTGTAGAATTTGTGCTCCTGTAATACCATCACACCTGATCCCACCCCAATAAGGGATACAACATTTGAACCTATGTGTTATCATGTTTTAATGATCACTCTGCTGTGTACGGTCTCTGTATGGCAATTCTTGAACCTGCTCTGTGTCTCCCAGCTAAACTTTACCTTAATTTGCCACCCTCCTGGACTTGATTCAAGAAAACAATTTTGGCTGTCTACGGCAGAGGATTGGCCCCATGGACATTTAGGTGTGCCAGCAGCCTTGATCATAACACAAACAAGACTGTGGAGATGAGATTGACTTCCACCAGAACCCATATGCTCATCTCCACTTGGTAATCAATGACAATACCTTTTGCACACAGTGGAGTCGATTAAAAGCAACAAATCCCTCAGGTCGGCTGAGAACATTTCCAGTCAGCCTGAAAGATGCTCTTCCAGCCTCAAAATAGGCAGCTCAAACATGTCACAGCAAATTCTGCTCCAGATTCTTGTCAATGGAAATCTGCTAAGCCTCCATCACTGCTTGATTTATCTGTGCCTCCTCCTTTTCTGAGCAGTTTATCGTTGCTGCGTCTGCTGGCTGCCCTCCATCAAAGACCTGCAGGATTTTAAAGGAAGGGCAAGAGCAAAACGTGATTGTTGCTGACTTTGCCCATTTGGGAATCCACCTGTTTGAGATACCGGTCCCGTGCATCAGTGCCTGCACCAGATGCCGCGGCAACCACTTCTCCCTAATTACAATTACCCTCCTTGCCAAAAACACACACACACACACACACACACACACACACCACCATCAGACTGGCAAAACTGACTGAACAAACAAACAAATCTGCACGTCTGCTGGTTATTAGGTAATTCATTCTATTTATCAATGTCAGCCAGTGAGGCGTCAATGCCACTTCACTGTATTCTGAAGTTGATCCCTTTTGGTTTCAGGTATTTAGGATTATAACTGACACTGGGAGTATTCTACGTGAAAACTGCTGCAGTGTTTCAGTCTTTTAGACACGCACCTACTGTGTCAATTCTTTTCTGTGTTACTGTCTTGTATGCTATTAGATGCGATGCACCGTATGCACAAATTGGTACACGCACACTTGTCTGCAACAGCAAATATCATTAGATTATGGGTGAAATTAGGCATGAAAATACATCATACAATGTCGACATTTTAACATGCACAAACACAGGCATTGGATAAAGAATATTTTCATTTATGTGAACGTAATATGAGAAAGCATCCTGGAGGTGTATGACACTTTTGTACAAGAGCACACGCGCACACACACACACACACACACACACACAGTTTAGAGCACATGCTATTGTCTGTTGAGTACATGGTGTGCTCAGATGTCCTCTGTTTCCACTCTGAAAGCACTGGTAGAGATTGTAGTTGAGAGACTTTACTTCCTACATTGCTACACACAATGACAGGGGTAGCGCTTGTCACCACGGAAACCATTAGTTTCTTGGCAACACTCATATCATCTCCAGCTGACTCTGAATTCGAATCTAATGATGGGATTCCGGCGGTCGACTTAAAGAAGAACGTTAACGAGCAAGGTGGTGACAAAAGCTTTGGCGGTGTGAAAAAGCACACAGGTCAGAGGGAAAATAACGATGGGGTACACAAAACTTTTTTTCTTTTTCGGTCCCTGCCCAATGGGACTTCTCGCAGCTGCTGACAGGTGGCTTTCCAAAGACGAAAAGCAGACATTTAGGCTCGAATCGTGTCATCTGTAATGCAGTATTCGTGGAGGATAAGTGTGATTAGTGCTAACAAGCTTCTCCGTCGCAAAATGTCAACCTCTTGAAATAAAATAACATCCCAGTAGCCGA
Organism: Xiphias gladius; assembly: GCF_016859285.1. Classification (NCBI taxonomy): domain Eukaryota; kingdom Metazoa; phylum Chordata; class Actinopteri; order Istiophoriformes; family Xiphiidae; genus Xiphias; species Xiphias gladius. The sequence continues at coordinate 24,267,026 of NC_053406.1, read as the reverse complement.
GCCACGAGTTGTTTATCCACATAAGTAATTCACCCACTCAGACTGACCTCGGCGCCTCTCAAACGGATGCATTTCTTAATTAGTCATTTGTAAGTAACCGTTCAGCCAAACGAGAGGGGAGGTGGCTACAACTGTCTTTATCTAGTAGATGCTGGGAGTCAATACATTAAGCCTCTATATTTAAAGATCCATACTCAAGGCATCATCATTACTATTGTAACTTTATTTTGTTTCAGATCTCTTTATTTAGATATACTATTATGGAAGGTCCTCCCTTAGATACATCTCCCTGCTTATTTCTTCCCTGTAGCGCCATCACATTCCCTAAGGGTAAACCAATTTACATTCTTGTTTTGCTCTTCAGATCCATGCCAGTTTCCATGACAACATAGTTTCACTTTCTCATCCTCTCTGTCTCACTCTCTCTATCTCCCTCTTCTCTCTCTCTCCTTTTTCTCTCATTCCCCACTGCTCCTTTCTTATGTTCTCTTGACCTTCCTCCAATGTTTCATTTTCCTTCTCTCAAAACATCGCGGTCCAAATTCCTCCTCTCCTCTCATTTCCTCACCTAATTGAGCCCATTCCTCTGCTTGCCGTATACACCAGCAGAGAATAATGGATTCAGATAAAACGTATCTCAGGAGGGAAATGGAGGGATAGAATTCACAGCATCTTTTTTCATTTTTATCCTAATACACAAATGCACAATACTCTGTCTGTGGGCTATTTTATTCACTCTTGAATATCCCCTGGCCTGTCTATTTGGCAGGAGTGATGCCTAGAGCCCAAAACGATTGAGTCAAAACAATGGGCATCAGAGTATCATTTCCTTTGATTGGAAAAATACACTTGTGTTTCAATTAGTGTGCCTACACAATAGCATACAGCACTCAAAAAGAAGAAGACAGAGCAATGAGAAGAACAAGAAGGCTCTATCAAATAACCGTATATGTTTACTTTAAATTTAAAAAATCCTGGACTGGGCTGGATTGCATCCCAAACCCAGTCTGACCTTATTTCCATTATGATTTGGCATATAACTACGGAATAATCTGCAGTGCACATCTCTACCAAATGGCATAATTAAAATCTCAGGCTATTTAATTACTCAATAATTAAAAATGTCTGATGCCAACAGGTGTGATGGTCGCTTCTTCAGCTGATTAATGCCAGTACCGTCTCCCTTCTCTGGAAGGCAAAGGTCGTGCAGAGGGTGATCGGTCTCCTTCACGACTTTGACCAGTCTGCCGGCTCTCGCTCGACGTCTGCAGGTCAGGGAGTCGCAGCAAGTATGTGTATTGTTATTATTTTCACTGCTCCATCCTGACCCTTATCCACTGCAGAGTTGTGCTTTATTCCTCCCTTTCCCAGTGTAAATTGCTGTTGTTCCCCTCCTCGGGGATTTGGGACATGTGCTGCAATGTGTTCTTCCGCAACATTCCACCGGTTGTCTCATAAAAAAACATCAGAGTAGCGTTTCTTATTCATCCTTTGAGCACAAAAGGTCTCGTGGGTGGCCTAGAAACCTACATCCTAGGCTGAAGAAGCGACCGTTGCAGTTTCAAATTCTCCTAGCAGTGGAAACATCTGGAGAAGGAAAGTGTATGAGACGAACTCTCCTCCTGAACAATGTCTCTCGTTCCCTTGATTATGATAAATACTTTGGCAGGGCTAGGTGGTGGCCAGCACCATAAAGGTATAGATGCCTTTTGCTGCCCTCGAGATAAAGTCTACTGTAAGTATTCTTCACTGTATTCATTGAACTGCTGGGAGGAAAAACACAAGTTGTGCTCGGTCATCCTTTCCTACATAACAGATTGCATGAGACATCGTTCAAACTTCCACTTCAGTTAAAAAAAAACAAAACAAAAAAAACAGTCAGTACATTTGCAAGAATGCCTTCATTCCAAGTTCGCTTGAGGGTAGCCTATGTTGCCAAGCCTACTTCTGCTGCCCATGCCACCAGAGGGAGTATTCATCTGAAAAAAAAAAAAAAAAACAGAACAGGTTTAAATGTGCAACAACTGGATGCTCGCTCTGGCTTAACTTCATAATGCCCCCCCCCCCACACCGAACATGCGGTGCCTGTGCCCAGTTTGCAGTGTTTCTGATTCACTTCTACTTCGGATCTGGACCCTCTCACCGCGGGATGGAAGCCAGTCCATCGGAAATGTGATCCCGCGAGCCGAGATGGAACGGGCGACCTGCTCGAGCTTGTGAATCGGATGAAAAAAACAACACGCGCTAGCCTGCTCTTGTGCTTTCTGCTTGTTTTATCGGTGGGTTCTCCCGAGTTGAAGGAGAGGGAGCCCAATGGCGAATTTAAGTCCACATCAGAGTGTTGACATCGCCATCACCCCCGAAATATTACAAACGTGTACGTAATCATTTTGAAGAGAGTGGAAAAATATCCGACTCTCGGCCAGCACACGAGTCCAGTGTGACATATCAGCACAGTGACATACGGATGCCCGTGTGGCCACACTAATTATTGTCAGCGGCTGGGAGTGAATGGACTCGCAGAGAAATGCAACGTCCTGCCCTTCTACATCTCGAATAGTGGGAGTCATGAACCGCTGCAAGGTGACACGTCCTCTGATTTCAACCGAAACTTCAACCTAGACGCGCCGTGTCATTTACCACCACCTGAGCCTCCGTCAAACGGCACCAGCTCCTCTCTTGTCAAACATCGGGATCGGGACCATCTTGCGCAGTGGTACGGCGAGCGGAGCAAGCGGTGGCGGCGGCGGCGGCCACTCCGGGGAATGTCGACTGGCCGTCAGTCCTGACATCGGCCTCTTCTGATCTCAGACACCAGCCAAATGGGGTAGAGTACACAGCATTTCAAAACACTGTCACCGCCGAAGCATGCTAGCCGTTCACGTATTTCGGAGCCGTCTCCTTCTCCGTGCGGACTCGTATAACTTTCTCTGCCTTTTTGTGAAGTCTCCGGGTCGCTAGCAAGCCAATAACAAAGTTCAAAATCGCGTTAGCTAGCACGGGTTCGCTTGCAGATGTGTGCTACGGCAACGTCGGATTACAAGCGAGTAGCCTAGCGGGGACGTGAATTAGCATGCTAAGTTAGCCCGTGGACCTGGCTGGCGCAGCAAGTCTCCGCTCATGAGCGCTGGGGTTCACATCAGGGGCATGTGTCCTTAAATTCTCCTAACGACACTGCGGTGCTTGCCTAACTTTGTGTTTTTAATCCCCCCCCCCCCTCTCGCTCTGGGAGGGAGGCAGAACACGAGAACGTTTAAATCCAGATGTGTAAAATGACTAATATTAGCTTGTCAGCTAGCTAATCTGACAGACTCAGCCGGAGCGGCAGTTGAATGGTTTCGAGCTAAGCAGCTAAACCGTGTTCGGCGGGTGACAGGCTGCGTAACGATACCTGTCACTTCGACACAGTCTCGGCGTGGCATGTGGAGACCGACATGCTGGTAATGCTGCCGCTGCCCTAACGCCGTCGACCGCTTTACGGTTTCCGCGGTCAGCGTCACCTTCGTGTTATTTAAAAAAAAAAAAAAAAAAAAAATCATATCTATGTGGTTAAAAAAAACACACACATTTTATTTTAAAAGGTATTTCCTGTCCCGCTGTGATTCAGTCACACACACAGACACGCGTACTGTGCCAGGACGTCAAGCTCTTACAACTAAAATGTTACGTTGGTCAAAGTTGGCTGTCAATTTTAATATGTTAGTGCCACAGTTGGAATTGGAGTTAATATAATTTTTTAGCTAAATGCTGTGAAATCCTGTGGAGAGTGTTGTAGCATAAATGTTGAAGCAAAGTTGTCTCTCTCTCTCTCTCTCTCTCTCTCTCTCTGTCTCTGTCTCTGTGTGTGTGTGTGTGTGTGTGTGTGTGTGTGTCTGTGTGTTTGTGGTCTCAGTCCTGTAAACTTATGACAACCCATGACCCTGCGAGTTAAGCCTGTTGAATATGGTGTGATAATGCTGCACTTAAACCTGTTCACAGGAAGAGATACTACAGCTTTTCTCTTTTGTCACATAGCCTTTTCCGTGTGTGTGTGTGTGTGTGTGAGAGAGAGAGAGAGAGTGAGTGAGTGAGTGCGCACACAGGCGCTTCATACTGTGTGTGTATCTACAATATCCTGGTGAGCTATATTTAGCAGCTAACAGAGTTTGCAACTTGATCTGAATTGTCTTTCAGGGCTACAGTACACGGTGCGTTGCTTTCCCACTGGAAGTGAAACATCTCCCTCATCTTTTAGTTCGGAGTATCTTTTTCTTTTCTGCCTTCTTTTAAAGTACGGTTCACTGCCTACCTGTAGGCCTTTGTGCAAGCCTGTTTAATTTGAGTTTTTCTTCTCGCATGTGTTTTGTAAACGAGTTTTTAGTGGATAATGATGGAAACTTCGTGTGAATCAATTAATCTAGTGTGTCAGGGCTTAACAGACCAAATATCATATCTTTTTTTTTTAAGTCCATCTAGTGCTCAGCACTTGGCAGACTGCATGGATATTTTAGTAAGTAATTGTGGACACTTGGATACACATGTTTTGGTTAAAACAAATGACAGAATACGTGACGAAGACGCAGACTTCCTGTAACAACAAGACGGCTTACGTATCTATAATTGTACAGCATGACAAAATGTAACCACGCACGTACATACAGACATATTCTAAGTGTCAATGAAAAGTCTCTGCCTCTTTCGTTTTGTCCAGAGTTGATTTGAACGAATCAGCATGTGGCAGCCACTGCATGTCAGCACAGACTGCTCCACCGCGAGCAGGGACAGATTTGGTGAGCTGCCGATAAAGTGTTTTGTATCTGGTTAGGTGATCTGAGAACTTTGGGGTGAGTTACAGGGAGCACTGCTAAGGTAAGCTATGAAAGAATAATGTGATATTGAGAACGTTTCCACAGGGCAGAATATACTAAGACACTAAAGTACCGGACCAGTGTAAAAAGCAAGGCCCCAGCCTAATCCCTGAATAGAGAGCATTTGAGCTAAGCGTTTTTTGTTTTGTTTTTATGACGCTTGCATTCTGGTGCACATTAATGTCAGAGTCCTGTTGTGGTTCTGTGCCTTTCTATGCACTTCCCTTTTGCATATTTTTGCATAGAGTCTCTGTCCACGCTGCTGCTGCTCCTCAACCTTTTAAATTACATTAATAAATTCAGTCACACCAGGCAGACTCAGAGCAATGTAGTCAGAGCTCTTTAACTTTACTTGTTCGGTCAGGTGTGAACAATACCATTTGAACCACACCGAGACCTTGTCAACATGAAGGTCCTGGTTCTTTTCCAAGAAAACTTGGGTGCTGCTCGGTAGCAGGGAGGATGTAATCTGAACCAGCTACAGGGTTTGACCCTCAGATACTGTACACAGTCTCATGGGTGTAAAAGAACAGATGTTCACCTCTGTTTGTCAGCACTTACTTGTGCTTGGAAAGCGTTATGTAACAAATTAAGTCTCAGTGGATACTTAAACTAGGATATTTTTTCATGTGTTCCAGTCTGATGTAAACACTGGGAAATGTCTGATTCAGTGAAGAGCACAGTCAAGTCTATCATACATAGTTAATATTATAGGGAGAGGAGTCTTGATATGTTTTAAATCCACCATACTGCCAAATTGTTGTAACATCCAATAAATTAGATAAATGTAGGTCCGTGGGACTTTTTTTTTTACAAGTTTAAAACATGAAGGTGTTAAACTAGATGACTCAAACGGGAAAATGCATCAAAGTGAACTTTTTCAGATGCAAAACTAACTGTTGGTGTGATCACAGGATTAGTGACCAACAAGGCCACCATGAGGGCCTGAGCTCTGAACAGATCTGACCAGTCATCAGAGTATTTAACAGTGTTACAAACACTGTAAATAAAAATTCTGCATATGAGTTTTAACCACATTTTTTTCACAAGATATTAAACACAAGTTTTGTTTTTTTTGATTTAACAGTCCAAATTCAAAAGATAATCAATTTACAATGATATAAAACAGAAAAAAGCATCAAATCCTTATAATTAAGGTGATATAATTGATAAAAATAATTGCAGTTTCATTTTCTGTCGACTGACTGATTAATCGACAGATTGTTGCAGCTCTACTTTCTACATCTCAAGATACTTCTTATATGGTTTCGAAAGCCAAGTGTTTGAGGTGGCAAAATGTCAGCTGGATTATCACCACCACCTACTTTTAAATCATACCCCTACGCATTTATTGCACATACTCCAACTGATCAGCTTAATGCTGCTATAGATTGGCCAAGCAGTAGTTGATAATGGCGCAGTGTGTAGTCTTTGGCTGAAAATGTAGGCTACTTAGCAGAAATCAAACTAATAAGTAAATGATATCCATAATCTTTTAATAAACCTCTTCAGACACAGACATTCATATTTTACAAAGAATTAAAAGGCCCCATTGGAGGCCCTAGATTCTGGGCTACTTCTTAGTGTTTTGAATGGGGCATCTGACGGTGCCATCATATGACCCGTAGCAGGGATAAAAATGCTAATAACTAAGAAACTGACACAGTCTTGTGATAAACGTGTGCAGGACCTCTCTAGGTGAAGGGGTAGGTTTTGTCCAGGTTCTGTATAATTTGTGATTGATACCAGTTTAAGTTTAAATACTCTGCCTCTCGTCGACAAGTAAACTGTGCGAGCAGAGTGTTTTGGAGAACCACTAAATTACATTTTTAATGTATGCGTTGAGTGCGGAAATTTGCCAGGTGACTTGCTGGTATGGGGATGCGGAACTTGGTAGATGCTTGTTTGATTTTTACTGCCTGCTATATGAATGCACAATTGTATTTTATCTTTGTGAGGGTCTCATGGAGGTCAGCGTGGGTTTAACAATGTATACCATTGTTCCCTCTAAGCAGTGTGTATTGCAAATTGCACAAACAGGCTCTAACTGGCATTCTGAATCCAGATGCTGCATCCGTCTGTATATCCTCTTTGGCTTTCATGTCCTATTCTTTTCTAATCATACCGTTATTTACAGTGGGTATGTAGTACTCAAATTTTTAAGACAATCTCACTTTTTTACCTATAACAACGACGTTTTAGGAAATAATGCCGATTTGAATTTAAGGGTGGTAACACTACAACGAGTCTAATAGAGTAGATGCTGTCAATTAGCCAGCAAAGGCTAAACATGTGCAAACACTGTGATGATTTGGAGGTAATTTCCCAGTTTTTTTATAATTCCAGTAATTACAAGTTTTCCTGTGTAATCCAGGTTAATATTCCCCTGGTTTTCGTTAATCTCTTTTTCATCCCAAGTTTCTCTCATCTTGCATCATTGCTTCATCTTGGGACTCTCACCTTTCTACTTCTGCTAGACCTTCACCACTTGTTATTCAGTTATGACCAGCTAAAACTAATTGTATTGTCAATTTTGGCATTGCTTTCATTGTAGTCCTTCTGTCCCACAATTTGGTGAAGGTCAGATTATTTTTAGGCTAAAGTTTTGTCAACTGTTTATGGTTAGATCAACGTTGTTTTGGGAAAACGATGCTGTGTACAACCCCTAATGCTCCTCATGGGAGCAACAGTTACACTATTAGTTTTATTTTGTTAATTCACCTAATCTAAAAAAGGGGTCAGATGTAAAAGTACTGTATATTGTATGATAAACCATGTGTGAAGTGCCTTCTTAGACTAATTTGTAATGATGACGATCTTTAACCTAAGAGAAAAACGAAAACACTGTGTTGGGTTGGACGGCATGGTTGTCCTCTCCTTAGCAGACTGAGACAGAAACCATCCAGCTTGACACTGAATGGATTCTGTCCGTCGGCCGTCGGTTTTTCATCTTGTCTCTACGCCATGATGCCTGCCTTCTGTCTTTAATAAGGCTGCAGTTTGATCTCTTTCCTTGCTCTAGTTCCCAGAGTCCCACAATGTGTTGGAGAGGATACAGCCCTTGACCCTCTGTACGAAACGGGCCCAGTACTTCTCTGTCCCTGAGCTGAGGCAAAACCATGAACTAGGTGCCCTACAAGCTTCTTACTGCTTCATTTCCAGCCTGTTGCGTAGGTCTTCATCCATGGTTTTATCTCGAATAGCCTACAAATCCTGTGTAAATGGCCCATATTTCCATGCCTTCAATGAAATCCCCCAGTCCAGAACACAGGACTTGAGAGTTGTTCAGTTAATCTTTTAGCTGAAACATCTTTTTTCCTCCTCCGGTTAACTCACTACTTTTTGTACGGTTCATAATGCTCTACCTTGGTGTAAAAAGGAAAGTGCATCTTTTGTCACTTTTGTTGTCACTGTTCAGAGAGGCCTGTTACATGAAAAGACAGTGATGCTTTGAGATCTTCCCAAACGTCTCGGTTTTCATTTGTTGTGTGGCCTTTCCACTGTTGCAGGCCCTTCTCTCTGCACATCGCCTACTGGTTAGCCTATATTTACTCAGCCCCGTGACATGTTTTGTTGCCACAGCAACCTGCCACAAGCCCCCTAGTGTGCAGATTTTATTTTTTGGCTGTCACCGGTGTACTGTCCCACAATGCACTGCAGTTCACCCCAGACAAGAACTATGATCAGACTGAGAATTGTGAGTTCAGAGAAGGCAGCTTTGCAGATCAGAGAATTGTAAACAGAGTCTGGATTAACTTCTCCCAAAAGTAAAAATACCTTTCTTTTTTTTTTTTTTTTTTAAATTTAAATCAAAGGTTAAACAGAATTGATTTTTGGACTAGCTCAAAACCCTCTCATTTTTGGATGTTTGTTCAAATGGAGGCTGACCCGCAGTAACCTCTTGTTATGCTTGTAGACTAATACATTCCCACAACACCAGCCTGCAGAAAAACAAACTGGATGTTGTGAGAGAAGAAACAAGCAAATGACTGAAGGAAGAAGCGGGGGAAAAAAATGTTGTGGCAGGGATTATAAAGAGCAAGGAATAGATATGGATACAGGGTTGAATGTAGTCAATACTCCATGAACGGGGTTTCCCTGCCCGTTATACTCTTAGCAGGCCCACTGGAGTGCTCTGACCAAAAAATGCCAAACACGCAGTTTACTCTTTATTTTTTTTTCCGCCCACAAGACTTTTGAACAAGTTCCAGTTGTATCCTTCCCTTGCCTACAGCCTCTGACAGCACACAAATATAGTCTTCTTCTACTTAAAAGTTATGAGTTTTGAATCTTCTGCCTCTGTGCAGAAAGCTCTCACACTGGCTGCATCAATGTCTAAATCATTTCTCCAAGATGTGAAGTAGTTTCTCAGTTCCTGACCTCGAATCAGTTGTTATGTTATCAGACATGGATGGTTGTTGCTCTCCAATTAAATGACCTTTCAGTGGTCACATTGTTAAGACCCATGAGGGAAATATTTTTCTTAAACATCAGTTTTGATTCCAACAGAAGCATGGAAAATTAGAAACGTCATTCATCAAAGAGAGTCTAAAGGCTGTAATTTATTGGGTGCTGCCACCAATAATCACCCCAAAACGTCCTGATGGCTGTCACTTGGAAGCAGTTTCAGATTATTGGCCCCAGTATGTTTTCCTCGGTTTTCCTGTCATCATCCCTCTTGATTTTGTTTAAAGTTGCATGGCTTGCAAATCATTTCAGCTCCAACGACAGAAGGATAGTTGACAGAACCATTCTGTGTTTGCCTTAAATTTCAGCCTTGTGTTTTTCACAAAGCTGAAATTTAATTTTGTGATTTTTTTTTTTTTTTTTCACAAAGTTGAAATTCTGGTGCAGTGATTTTAATTCAAGTCAAGAACAGCACACTATACATTTCCAATCAGAGGACAGTCTTAGTGATCTCTTTTCTACATTCAGACAATTTCTCACTGAATGGAAGGTTTTTGATATATAGCGCTATATGGTTTCATGTACCATTCAAGCATACTTCTTTAATATGCTACAGTGAGATTTTGAACCACAGGAGACAGTAACAGTGCTCTGATGTATCTTCTTACCACAGGTCTAATATAGATTCAACTCCTTATACCAACAATTGGCTAGTCCTCGCTTTGTTTTCTGTGTTGCCTCAGAAAGAGTACTTTCCTCAGTTCCAGTTGTGCCCTTTAGCTGCTTGTCCTCTGAGATATTTGTTAGCTGTATATGATGAAGGATTGTAGGTTCAGTTGCTGCTCTGTGTTCATCTGCACTACCGCTGCTAAAAACACATTTTTATGTTAGCAAGAAAGTTTGGAAAAAATGATTCCATTCATAGCTTTTCTCCCCTAACTTTGTTACACTATATCCCAAGTTATCACACTGCATGTCAATCAAACTCTTCTCTCACAGCAGCTTAAACGTGATCATGGGGTAGCATGGTTAGTTCCAACATGAAATAGTTTATTTCATTTCATAAAATTTGTCATGGTCCACTTAAGAGTTGATTAACTTATTAAAGAAGACCCACAAGTAAATTCAGCAGCAGATACTCAGTGAAATATGCAGTATGTCTGACTCAGTGGAAGGTGGTCAGTGGTGCTAAGGGTGACAATTTTGCCCTTTTTTTGAAACCTTTTGTGTGTGGACACGATGGGAGTCATTGCACCAGCCACATAGCCCACATTACAGAGTGTAACATAAAAGCAGGCAAGCAAAAGCCCATCAGAGCTCTTTTGTATTCTTCAATTTTTAGCAGATTGTGATAAATTACGTTTAGGTAGTTCATAGCACAAACTAAAATTCACAGCGAAGAAACATGTTTACATTAATGCTTTTTCTAAACAACAATCTATTGTTAAATTGTTGCTGTTAATTTTGGGCAAGTGGAAAATTAATTGTTGGCCACCTAAAGTCCTTTAAAGATGACATCCTTTCAACTGCAAAATTTGAAATGTTTTTTTAGCTCATGATTGTGTGTGTAAAACTGGATTTTCTTTAAGTCCTGACTGGATTCTTCTTGAAAATGCAACTCAGAATCAGGGACCTTGTCATCACTTTTAAAAAAAACACTAGTTTCAACAACAGTTTTCATGTCCCAACAGGTTTTTTTTTTTTTTTTAATGGTATTTGTTGGGAAATACAGTATATACAGTAACTGCAGTCTTTCTGGAGGACCTTGGCTAGACATTCAGATGAAGTATGGAAATATATTGAACATATTGATGATGAGGTTGAGTGGAAACTATGCCTCAGGTGTTGAGAATTCATTTGCAGTGAAGACAAAAAGACATTTAAGGAAAACAATGCCAGACATGAATCGGAGAGAGCTAGTGCTGAGAAAATTTGAATCCTTACCAGTAAATATTTTGATTATGTTAGGCTAGACCTTTTAAAACATATTATAGTCATCTTACGGTGCTGATTGCCTCTTATCAGTCATTCGTCCACCAGCTCTTTGGAAAAATCACTGTTATATACCTGCACAGCTCCCAGCAGTGTTATTAATGTCATTCTTATGTTTTGGTGCCTGCTGCAGTTCAGTCGATAACCTCTTTCATGGACTCTTGACAGTCCTCTTTATCAAAGTTAAACTTGCAGTATAACATCCAGCAGCCTTCAGACAAATCATCACACAACCTGAACCACCAACTCTAACTAAAAAATGTCCTCTGGTGAACCTCAAATGGATATTTGTAGTGGCTATGCCGTTAGATTTCCATTATTATCAATAAAAACTGAAGGAGAGCTTGGTAGACCCTGCAAGGTCAAGTTAATTAGGCCTTCACAGAGGATTTATTTTGTTAACAGTCATACATGTTGTGTTAGCCATGGCCTTGTCCGAAGTTAGAGCGTATATTGGCCAAGCACATTTCACTCATTTTCCTTCTCATAGGCTACATCTCAGCTGGCATCATGTGCAAATGCAGTTTGTTAACCAGCTGATTTAAAAAAAAAAAAAAAAAAAAAAAAAGTCCCAACTGCGCATCTCTTTGTAACTGTGTGCCCTACTGCGTCACACACATTATTCATTCATCGGTAGTATTAAAACTTTGGCCTCAGTGTTTACTGGTGTTGATCCACAGAGAAGCACCGTCGCACCTGTGTTTTGGACCTGGCTTCGTATTTTGTTCTCACTGCCCGCCCTGACTTCCCAGGGCTCTCTGGGTCTATTAATACCAGCCCGCTCTAAAAATACAGAGTACTGTGTGACCCACTGGGACTAAATAGGAGTTCAACCTCTTACCGTAGGCAAACTGACACACACACACACACACGCGCACACACACGCACAGCAGTTATAAATTCTAACCTGTATTACCTGTGCATTTGCTGTACAATTATTGTACTGAAACTTGGAAATCAAATCAGCGATGAAGTTCGGAATACAACATCTCTGGATGGTCAGCTGAATAACATGAACAGAAAATCGGTATTCCCCACACTAAAGGGCAAATACCTTTTGGTATATTAATTTAAAGGATTAATTGAACCTCTAGGCCTCATTCAGAACAGTGATATCTGTTTGATTTTTGTTGAAGGAATGTTGGGACATGTGTTTGTGTGTCTTGGCCTGCTTTGTGTGTATATGTACTTACCATCATGGCCCTAAATGAATTGGCTCCATACGTCAAGACCATGTGCTATGGATTTTAAAACTCATTGAATTATTTCCCTAATTTGTTTGGAGCAGTGATTGGACACATCTGGACAAGTTCCAACTGTCAAATTGAATTTGCTTCCCAAACAACTTGTGAAAATGTCAAATGAGGAAAGGGAAATGGAGAACATTTTTTGCCCATAACACATTTGCTGATTTCATACTAGCTACCCTTCGCATAAACATGCGCCCATCTGCTTTAACAGGAGTGACTCCGGTAGCATGTTTCATTAAAGGCTTAATATGAGTCTCACATACTTATTGGACCTTTTAAAGAAGTCAATAAGAAAAAAACATGTACACCAGGGCATGAACATAATAATGCCAGCACCCAATTTCTTTTTCAGTTTCACCGCTGGCTCCCCTGCTCCCTTATTTGTGTGTGCTTTAAAATAAGTGGTTGCTAATTAGATAGTTTCTTTGAACTATTATTTATAAAAGCTTTGGCAGATCAGACCACAGTAATGGACAACAACATGTTCATTTGTTCACAGGACCGATACACTTTTTATGAACAATTGAGCAGATTTTGCAAATAAGGCAAAAATGAGCTGGTGGTGCTATCAGTCAACAGAGAGCTGATAAAGCTAACAGGGACTGGTGTTGGATATGCCAATATTGCAAAATCATACCAACAGAGATTTAGAGTGTATCAAGCTATGACTGAGGGCTATGAATCATTATGTGTTACTCAATATTAAAGTTTTAGTGCACATTTGGACCTTTACAAAAAGTCCTCCACATAATCAACAGGTGTCAGCTGGACTGGATTCTACATTTTAGTAACTTGATAAATATTGTTGACATTATGAACATTAGCAGTAATAAATTGTCATAAGATTTTTATAGCATGCGTGTCGCTGAGTATTGTTCACACCTTGCTTTGTTTTGCGTAAGACAATAACTTTTTTGTTGCAACTAAAGGCTCCAGCTTGTTTGATACCATTTGATCTTAGCAAACAGCCATTATCTCTCCTTTTTTTTTTTTTTTTTCTTTCTAGAATTGGCTCCACCTTGATAAAACACCTTTGGTGGTGAAGAATATTCAATTCAGTAGTGGTGTGAGACATGCTGGAAATTTAAGTAAGCTTGCAACTGTTTTACTTTCCATATCTTTTGTTGTACACCTGATGCACAGTCCAGGCTGCAGTGGAACATGCAGGCGTTACATTAAATTTAAGACACAAAGCTGTTCTTAGTCAGAGTTAGTTGCAAGAAGTAAGCGGGCTATCAGTGTCGCTGTGTCTTGGCTGCCAGTTCAAATATTTGCTTTTGTAGGGATCAAACCTGGAAGGTGTTTATAGTATTTTGTCCACCCTATTTACATCTTGGAGGCCTGTCTAAATATTACATCTCACTGTAATACACTATATCCATAAAATTGAATCAACGCCACTATCAAACAGTTTCAACAGAAACTGAGCATTATCACCTTCACATAGCGAGGATTTATTGCAAAACTGTTGTATTAGACTACTTAGTTTTAGCTAAGAATTTAGTTTTCACAGCACTAGTACATTGACATATTTGAATTGAGATCATTCATATAGGAGACACTATTCCAGTCAGTCCACTAAGTGTACATCCTATTCAAACAGCTGCTCAGACAGACTTGTTTGTTGATATTCTCAGATGACTGAGCAGAAGCCTGAATGAAAAGCAGGATTTCCAAGTTATAACCCTGACCCTAACCGCCCCTAAATTGCTGTAATCACATGTGCCCTAAAATATACTTTTGAATTTATATTCAGTCATTAATTTGCTAAAATGAATACCATTAGGTTTTACAGTAGCAGAAAACTGAAGTTGCAAGTCATTGTGGGTAATCTGGACAGTCAGGGAGGAGCACTCCCTGACTGTGTGCAGTAAGCTAGCAAATATGTTTTAGCTTAGTGATGCCTTAGAATGACTTTATTATTTTTACTTTACTTTATTTCATCCACTCCATTTGTCTCTGTCTCCATGACACACTTTTTTCTTGATGCTACCAGGGGCGTTCTTTCAGCTGTACATGTTTGCTCTTGGTTTGCCAGCTTTGGCTGCCGGTTGCACACGTGCCACTTTATAATACAGTGCAAAAACAGTGAAAGAAGTCAAGTCATGGACAATCTAAATGGGTTCAATACAGTTTTATTTTATTTTGGACACCTTGTACATGATATTGAACTGTTTCTGGTCATTCATACACACAAATTAGCGCACAGATTACTAATTCTTCCTTACAATTTTACCCCGGCGAAACGCTGACCTCCATTTAAAAACCCAAAGCTGTCCAGAGTCCTCTCCTTGCTACACTTGTTACAATGAACCAACAACATACTTTGCAGTCCCTCACCCACGTGTTTGCACCTTATTATTTCGTGCTCATTTTAATCTAGCTACAGTGAGCTTGCAGGTTAGAGTGGTGTTATTTTATTGAGCAGTATTAATTTGAATAAATCCAAGAGTCAAATGTCATCCTACTGTAGCTGTAATTATTTTTCAGGCTTTTAGGAGTGTGAGAAAATGATTAACACGGTTTATTTTTTAATTTGTTTTCTCAGTACTTGTTCAGCTGCTAGTCAGTATGGGTGATGCAATGGCCTTGACTAGTCAGTCTTTATACACACCAGGTATGTGTGATTAGTCATAGGAGCCATGCTCTTTTGCACAGTAAGACTTAGGTCTTAATCAGGTTTCATATATCCATTCGTCTATCCGTCCGTCCGTCCGTCCGTCCATCGCCTCTTCCCGCTTCTTTTTCAGATTTGCTGGGGTCTGAAGCCTATACCAGCTCAACTTAAGTGAGAAATTATTCAAAGACTTTTATATCTGCTCTCAGATGTTGGTCATTTTACCTCTATTCCTCTCTGGTGAAGAAGTGCAATTAGACCTGCAAATACCAATATACGAGAGCAGCATACAGTATTTTTCCATTGACAAGTTGTAAAACCGTAAGAGGAGAACTACAGGAGACCCCATTTGATAAGGAAAGCTACAGTCTGTGAGGCCAGATGGAGAGCTGCAACCTTGTCAACATGAACACAAAGGCTTGGCTGAAAATGAATGTTCAAACATGCTTTGGCAGAAACTGTTTGAATTGATAACGGTGGATGGAAAGGGAGATCAATTCTCTTAGGGGGTATTAACTTTGATTTTACAACCTTGATTTTATTGCAAATTAATTGCACAGCAGCCAGGTTGATTTGATTCAATTCATCATTCAAATGTCACCATAATTAAGAACTAATCATTTCTCAAGCTTAGCTGTTAAATGTCTTGTTACGTTCATGTTTTGAGGTCAGGATGTAATGAGTGCAGATGGCATCAATTAAGTTTAGTGTTTAGTCTTAAGGTGTGTCTACACATGTGTATATATACAACACGAAGTACAAGTAGTTCAAACTCCTAACTATGACACACCTCAATCATCACTCCTGCTACCAGGTAATTTAAGAAGTTGCGTAATAAGTACAGTGGAGATCAGCTGTGTGTAATCAAGGTGTGACAAGTGATTTTAGGATTAATAGGCTTCAAATTAATAACTGGTACCGTCAAAATACTTCAATTGTTAACTCAAGTTAATCGTTTTTATTCTCATTCTATTTTAAACTTCAGCCAGACCCTACATATCACAGGTCTAATCTAAAATAAATTCTTATAAAACATTATGGTTTATGGGTTTTAATTGTGCTCTCTTGTCTGCAATGCACTGAAGCACTTTTCTCCAGATGTTGTAACAAAAATTGGGCCTTGAGATTCTTCCAAATAAAATAGCAGCACTGCACAAATATAATGTCTTAGCTTGAATAGGGAAACCTGCTTTGTTTGAGACCTGTGACCACATAACAGTTCAGTTAAACATTAATATGCCAACCAAAAATGGCTAGTCATGCCAGCATCTTGGCTAGCTACTACTACAGAAGGTCAAGAAGCAACATTTATTACATCTTATAATGTTGATTATAAGCGCAGATTGGTTTGAACAGTTTTAGTAAGTGTCTTACCAATTTACAGAACCTAAAATCCACTCAAAACTCATCCAGTCCAAAAAAGGCTTTAGCTGATCGCTGGTCTAAAGTCACCGTAATGTTCCTTTTGGCTGAATGATTTAGTATAGGCCCCATACACACAAAAAGGAGTGGGGATAATGGTGTTGCAAGGCCTATTTCCAGGTGCATGAAATGTTCAACTGAGACCCAACATTTACTAGGCCCTTCAGTGGCTTCTATCTGCCAAACTGGGCTGCACCTGACTTCTTTAGGCTTTTCCCTTGTTACACTGTTGATCATGTCAAATACAGCAGAAATGACGGGGAGTCTCCTTGATATCTACTAGAGTGGTATTCACTTTAGATAGACCAATTTTTCCTTAACTGTCCCCTTGAAGGTCAGCGTCTCACAGTAAGATTAATCTGCCCGCCCCGGGTTGCACAAAGAAAGTGAGTCACACTTTGTCAACAGGAGTGATGTCTGACTGTCCCTGTTTGAGTTAATCAGTGATGGAGTCCTGAGCCAGTGAACAAGGCACCCTTCTCTGCTGACTTGAGCCAGTGTTAGTTAATGACTAATTGCAGCGTTGTGTTTGCCATTACCTGTCAAGGTGAGTGAGTGGTACAGATGGCTCTGTTAGAGGGGGACAGCTGACCTGACTGACTGTGCTGTGTGCAGTGGTGGGATTGTGTCATCGGCCAAAAATGGAACCCAGTAGAAATATTTATACGATCTCTGCATTATGTCAGCAAAATATCTGGGCTAGATGTTTTTGAGCAGGCTGTGATGACTGTTTTGAACAACTATTGTTCAGCAGCAACAGGTGTGGAAATGTCTTGTTGAGACCTGC
The DNA here is from genome assembly GCF_016859285.1 of Xiphias gladius. NCBI lineage: Eukaryota > Metazoa > Chordata > Actinopteri > Istiophoriformes > Xiphiidae > Xiphias > Xiphias gladius. The sequence continues at coordinate 24,249,704 of NC_053406.1, read as the reverse complement.
AAATACTGAAGAGCCGTTTAATGCTCTGCACAAGCAGCTTTAGAGGGACAGACGGCAAGAAAACTTGTGTACAGATAGTCTGCACATAAATTCTTCAACACACAGGGAAGTACACCCAGATATCAGAGGTTAAAAGCAGAAGCTTGGGGTTACGGACGCAGGCAGGTGGCGCTGTCAAGAGGGCGTCAGCTTGCAGCCATGGACTCGAACCCAGAATGAAGCCTCATGTGCAGAGAAGTGTCCTTCATTCTTAATGCTGAGCTTGAATCCTGCTCAGCTCCAGAAAGCTGTTTTACTCCCTTAACCAGTAAAGCTCAAAGCAGATAGCTGGGAAATGAGGTGAAGGCCTCGTCATCTGTGCTTTCAGGGCCACAGTAAATTACATTAAAAACAAATATGGGTAATACTAATGAACTCTTTGGTTTGTGGTGTAACTTAATCTGTAAAAAGTCAATTCTGTGATAAGCAGGTAATGAATTCTTGCCTGTTTGTGCTTAAACTCAAAGTGTGAAACAGAGAGTCTCTCTGAGCAAGGGAGGGAGAGATAGGTATTGCTACAGACAGTGTTGTGGAATGTGTGGTGTTTTTGTGGTTTGTTAAGTGTTTGGTAGGGGGAGGGACCTAAAACACTGTTGAGCTGCTTCTGAGTTTCAAGTCCCTCCCCTTGCTTGAACTCAGTCTTTGCTCTCTTTCCCTTAAAGGGACAGTTACCTCCCAGTGTTTCTCTGGCCTTTCTGTCCTGTCGGTCTTTTGGCTTTTTCTCTCTCTCCTTTCTGTCTTTGCTCATGAAGTCGATGTTGACCCACGGGCTTGAGACACACACACTGACAGACAGCACTGACTGTAAAGGTTGCTATGTGCCTCCACTGATGATACTACTCTCTCGCTGTACCCCAGGTCCACGTGTGGTCAGTGAAGTGTCCTGGAGAGCAGCATGGCAGTGTGTCAGTTGAACATCTGGGTGAGATGAGGTGCGTGTACAGGTCGAAAAGTTTGTTTTAAAGCCCTAACCTGGAACTGGAAGCAGAGTGTTGCCAATCCTCTGCTTAATAGAGGCTCAAGATCTAAGAAAAAGATAAGCAAAATAGATTTAGTTAAGCTATGTATCTATAAACTGTCAAGCAACGATTTTTTGATGAATTATTTTACATTTCCGAATCGCTGCTTATGCAGTAATCAGATTTGAATTATTCCCAGATCAGGCCTTGTAGAGAAATGATCTGAATTTGTTTCACAACTCAAGGACACAATACTGAATTTTAGTCTGAAATAATGATCATGTCTTTTCTTTTCTCCACCAGTGTTTCCTGTGAGCAATGTGAGCTCCACTGATAAACGGGCACAGCTATTCTCCATACCGGACCTCCACCTCAATCACCAGCTAATCAAATGCACCAAGACAATAAACTGGCCAATCATGGCAAGCAGGTCACCAGTGACAGCAGATCCCAAATACCGAGTGTAAACCAGCAGGCTCAGCAGCTGCAGGGAGCTGCTGGCCACCTGGGTTCAAAGGGCATCGGCGTCGGGAGCCATGGAGTCAAAACCAGCCAGATTTCCCCTGGCAACCCTGGGCTAAAGGCTGTCAGCCAATCAGTGAGCAGTGTCGGAGGGATGCTGAAAACCAAATCCAAGCGGGAGCGAAGTGTCTCCATTGACTCTGGTGAATCAAGAAATGCCATTCCCCCAGCCCTGGAGACAGATGCCAAAGGAGGTAAGGCATACATGCACAGAAGAAATGGTGTCAGAATCTGGGACGTATCGACACTGTGTATTTGTGTTCTAAGTATGCAGAAGTTCACTTCCGTTACATCCTATCAGCCAAATCTCTACCCGAAATAAGAGATTACGTGCATTCACCGCCTCCACAGCAGGAAGTGAATGTAAGGACTGAGAGGACAGAAGAACTTGTTTTCTCTCTCACTGAAATGCCCTGACCTTTCAGTTAAGCGTCAGAATTTCCCCCTGGCTTTTGAACGTTTGTGCCATGCCTGCGCTGCAGTGACATGTCTCAGATGAAAAAGCATAGTGCCCAGAAGGAGAGACAGGTCATGAGGTTGTGAAAACTTACTAAGCTCAGGGAGGTTGTTATTAAAGAAAGAGATGAGGAGTGGGTGGAAAGACTTGAAGTTCCCTTTTGTGTGTGTCTCGGTAAATATCCGTGTTCATGTAGTTCAGTACAAAGTGTTTGAGTTGCATTTGTTTGTTGTTGCTTATTTAGCTATGTGTTGACGTGAGGGTTCAACTGCAGATGACATGACTGTGATTTTGTGAAACTCAGCGGGGCTCCCTTTACATGACTTGAGCCTCCTCTTTAAACACACACATTCACAAAAACACACACATACTCAGGCACCTTGACACACTCAGCGGGAGAGGTGTGGTTCCGACACAACAGAGGTTGAAAGAGGGAGAGAATGAAAGATGGGGTGGATCATTCCTCCATTTGCCCTCCCCTCCACAAACACACACTCACACATGCTCCTTTTGTCTCGTTCCCTGTGATCAAATTCTGTATCAAAAACCAAAAGTGCATTCAAAAGAAATACAAGCCTCCGTTCTGTTTACTTCGAATCACACCGCTGCCAAACCTGAAAACCTGTGGAGCTGGTGACAAATAGTCTGATCAGGGTAGCAAACATAGATCAATACATGACTTTCCTGTTAACATAAACCAGTAACTGGTGGTAACAAAAACACTCACAGAAAACAAGAGGTTAGCTCTTTTATACAGCCTCTCTGTGTCAAGGGCAGCAGTCCTCCCTCTACTGTCATTTTCTCTGTGTTGTCACTGCAAACTTCCTTCCTTCCGTACTGTACATTCACGGTCTTTTAAGTCTGTTGTTACCCAAGTTCACCCATGTGTTAATTTGAAGGTAGTTTTCTGCCACATAGTCAGTAACATGTCGAATAATGAACCTGGAAAATCTTCACTGATTTGTTTACAGAGCTTCTCTAAATATGACACTAATCAGGGATATTGCCAGTGTGCTTATTTTCGTGACACCGTTTGGAGTTAAAACCCACTGTTTATTTGCTGTCAGAAGTTGATTCTGTCCTCTTATACTGCAGGCTGCCTTGTGAAAATATTAAGGCTGCAGCATATATCTTGCCGCTGTTTGCAACCACTGGCAGTTTGTGCATCCACAAAATCCTTATTGCGCCATGTGAGAAGGCTCAGCACATGCTTCTCAAAACATTGCACATCTGCATATGTGATTAGCACGTATGGCATATTGTTCAAGGGAAAAAAAGAAAACCAATACAAAGATAAGTAGAAATGCAAATGATCCTGTGTTTTTTTTTACCTGTTAGTTTTGGTAATTCAGGTGTTTGCATTTTTTAAATATTTAAGTTAATTTAAGAAAATACATTTATAAGTCAGCTCAGTTTGTATATTTCAGTATTTACTAATCTTTCCCTTTTTGCACAGGCAAAAATAATACATTTATATGTAAGTCAGTGCTGTTTTTATAGTTTTATGTCACCTTTTCCCATGACAATGCAAGAATGAAAATGTACAACGTATGAGCATACCCTCTGGTCACAACAGCAGGAGCATGTTTGGAGAGGAGATGGTTCAGGCATTGGTGCATAAACCTGTTTCACTTTATAGGCTTTCAAAAAATTGTCTCACTGAGACATATTGTAGCTCTGGTTAATGAAATCCATAATTTTTCATAACATGACTATGGTACATTTACTAACATGACTTTTTGATGCTGGGAAGCTGGGCTCCTATAATTTCCAGCAGGTAAGGCAATCTGCATTAGAGCAGATAGTTGTACATTAGTTTCTGGCTCTGGAAAATATAGTGGTGGATGTAGACCATTAGTGGTAAATGTAAAAAAAAAAAAAAATCACACTAGTAAAACCCTTTAAATAGACAGTACTATGACAGTTGTTATCCAAGTGTTGATGTGTGTGTGCATTATTCTCTAGAGGGTGTTATGCGCAGTAAGCGGCGCTGTGTTCTGGAGAAGAAACAGCCATATAGTGGAGATGAATGGTGCTCTGGACCTGACACAGAGGAAGATGAAGACAAGCCACACACTACGACCCACCGTGAGTCTGTCTGCCTCCACAGGGGAGAAAACACATTGCCATTTGCTGTTGTATGAATGTAGCACAGTCCTCACTAACAGTACTGTCATTGTGGCTGGAACTGGGAAGGCTGCATGAATTACACATAGAAATCCCCTGCCATGTCTCAATTATATTTTCTATGAAAACAACAGGTTTAAGCCATAAATTATCCATTGCTGTTTTTATATCCTGCACATACACTGAAATGAATAAGATGTCTGGGCTGGGAATGCCATACCACTGATTTGACATTTTACATGTGTTTTAGCTCCATCTAGTGTTTAGATGTAGTCAAAGGTTGTACTGGTATTATAAATCTAAACAAGGAGACCAGTTTAGATTAATTAAACTGGTGTGCTGCGAATTTTTCTCAGGGGAGCGTGGGCTGGCAGGTCCTATCCAGGGGCTCTCTGATCGCCTGTCTGCAGGGCCCATGTCAGAAGCTGGGGGTCCTGTAATGGGATGTGGAGTGGGACCAGGGCTAAAAGCAGAGCCACCTCAGTCTTCACAGCAAGTGGTGTACGTTTTCACAACCAGCCTAGCCAACAGGTGAGAACTCTTTGTAGGCCTGACATGCAGGTGATTATAGACATCAGAAGTAGAGATCTCTCGATTTTCTTTATCTTTTCAACAAACTTGATTTGTTTATTTTTTTTTATAAATTTAGATTCAATTTTCTATTTCACCACTGAATTATGCAGTCGCAGTGATCATTTAGTTTGTATTCCTCTATATGTTTGACAGTGCTGCAGAGGCAGTAATGAAAGGACAGACCGATTCCATTCTTCTGTTTCACCAGCAAAATGTTCCACGCACCAAGTTGGAGCAGGTCAGACATCCACAGCACAGTGACATATTAAACAAAATGTAAAGTTTATGTCAAATCTGTTTAACCACAGGGGAGTAAAAGGTTTTTTTTTCTACAGTAAAGACCACAGCTGCAAAGTATGGGGGAAGGTTAATTTGTTTAGCTATTTTGGTCTCAGATACCACTTTGTTCCTGTTTCCATTATTAGTTGGTGTGACTCCTGTACTAAGAAAGTGAAGTGCGCTATGTGTTGTTTTTGCAAATTGGTAAATGATATAATATGATATGATATAATATAACAACAACTACTACTGCTACAAAAAATAATAATGTAATTATAGGAGTAGTAATAGCATTTTAATAGCCTGAATTTGTTTATTTTTTTTCTTCTTCTTCTGTCTGCCATAGGGCCACCCATCAGGGAAGCTTTCTAACATATCTGAGAAGGTAAACTCCAGCAGTTCTCCAACCACAGGCACCCCTAAATCCCAAACTCCGCGGCCAGCCTCTGCAGGAGTTGGAGGGCCATTGCATCCTGCAGGGACACCGACATCAGCAGGGCACTCAGATAATGAATCCTCTCAGACCAGATCAGGTGGAGCCTCCAGCAATAATAGCATTGTCGCCCATAGGTCAGAAGGAGGGAGTACGGCCACACCTGCAGGCCCAGTCCCAGGAACTGGAGATGGGGAGGGTGCGGGGGGTATCCCTCTTCCTGTTGCTACTGTTTCTCCCTCAGAGAGTCCCTCCATCCTATCTGCACACCTACAGAGTGATATAGGCCAGCGGAGTGCCCCAGGGAACACAGATGGTCTTTCCAAAGAGCAGCTGGAACATAGGGAGCGTTCTTTGCAGACACTGAGAGACATAGAGAGACTGCTTCTGCGCAGTGGGACAAGTGGAGGCCCTGGAGACACAGGAGGCTCCAACAACAATGCTACTAATAACTCCAATCTAAGTACTAACAACAATACTGATAGGAGTGGTATTCTTGAGGAAGGTGACAATGGTACTAATAACTCTGGAAATTGCAGTAGCGGTAATATGCTATCGTCAGCCTTGGCTCCAATGGGAGGGATGAAGAAATATGAGGAACCCCTCCAGTCCATCATTTCTCAGACACAGTCCCTTGGTGGACCTGCCCTTGACAGTCCCCAAATTGACTCTCATCATAACCTACCACAACACCCCCATCACCAGCTTTCTCCACCTGGGGTCAACATGGGTCCCTTACTTGGACCAGAAGGGCTGACCCCAGAACAAATGGCATGGAGGAAACTTCAAGAAGAATACTACCAAGAGAAGAGACGACAACAGGAAATGCAACCCCCCTCACATCCCCAGCACTTTAGAATGGTGACTGAGATGGGCATACATGGAGGTGCCATGATGATGAGAGGACCCCCTCCTCCCTACCATAGCAAGCCTGGAGACCAGCAGTGGGGCCCTGGCAATATAATGGGAGGAGGAATGGGTGGAAATGTACGAATAATAGAGATGCACCAAGAGGGACCCCGTGGCCCAAGGTTTCTGGGACAGATGCAGAGAGGGCCACCTGGGGGAGGGGGGTTTCCTGGTAGTCCAGGGGGACATTTATCAATGGAGGTTCTAGGACCCCAAAGGCCCACCAGGCCAGGGATGATTTGGCTAGATGACTTAGGTGGTGGAGGTCCTTTTCATGGCTGCTACCCTAGTGGTCCTCCTCAACACTTACAGGGTGACCCAGAGCACCTGTTAACACGTGAGGAAATGTTTCGCATCATGGAGAAACGGCAAATGCAGGGGCTTCCCAGGTTTGAATTTGACAGATTAGCAAAACAGCAGCAACAGGACAACCTGGGCTCGAGAATTATGGATAATCCTGGCGGCCCAGACTTTTCCAATTTGGGAATGGGCCGGGGCCCACACTCCACTCGAGGAGATCCTATGGACTTTCCTGGCTCACGGGAGATTATGGGCTCTCCTGGAGGGGGTCCTCAAATGAGAGACTTGGTGGATTCTCCTCTGGGGAGCGCCCTTACAATGAACATGAACCCACAGATTAATGTTCAGCAACAACAGCAGATGATGCTAAATCAGAAGCTCCGAGGAGGTCCTGCAGGAGGGGGGCCTTTAGGTGAGATGTTTAGCCCTGGAGAGATTCCACGAATCAGGTCTTCACAAAATGGAAGAGGAGGAAATAAAGGAATGATCCCAGGACCTGATGGCCCATTCCAGTTTCCCAATCAAGGTCCCTTCTCTGGAGGACAGGTGGAAGGGCCCTATCTTCAACAACCTGGCCCTGCAATGTTTGGGCCTGACCAGCAAGGTCCTAATCAAATGGGAGGTACATCGCGGCTTAGTCACATGCCGATAAGTGGGGGCCTCAGGGGGGTGGACCTTGGTCCTAGGCACCCCTCTGATCTATTAATCAATGTTAACCCCCTGACCTCTCCTTCAGTGCCTCCTCCTCATCAGCTCAAGTCACCATCCCTCAACCAAGAGCCATCTCCTCTTCTACCTTCACCCTCTGCTCCAGCACTAAAGTCACCCTCACAGATCTCCTCTGCGGGGCATCACCCCCCTCTTCCCCCTACATCTGGTGCTGGGACTCCTTCCTCTTCTTCCATGAAGTCTCCCCAGGTGATGGGGTCTTCCAACCTTGGGTTGCACTCTCCGTCTGCCTCTCCTGGACGACTGAAGTCCCCGGTCATGGCTGTGGGCTCTCCAGGGTGGACGTCTCCTAAAGCACCACTTCCAAGTCCAGGAGGTCCATCCAGTGGGAAAGTAGTGGGCAATGGAGGAAGTAGTTCCACGGAAACAGGTACACTCAAAATCCAAGACAGTCAAAACACACATCAGAGATCCCAGCATTGGCATTTCTGAGGTCTAATAATCATTAGTTCTGTTCCTCATATTGCTGTGAAATTAATCATTTTTTATGTTCTTTGCAGGCCAATCACTTCCCCCCAGGAGTTCCAACTCTACCCCCATTAGCCAGCCAGGCTCTATGAATCCTAGTATGCCATTTACTTCCTCTCCCGATGCCCCTCAATCTCAGAATCCTTTATCGCTTATCATGTCTCAGATGTCCAAGTATGCTATGCCCAGTTCTACTCCTCTCTACCATGATGCAATCAAAACAATTGCCACTTCCGATGATGAGATGCTTCCTGATCGACCTCTTCTATCTGGTGTCAGCATTGGAGGTATGAAAAAAGGAAACATTGTGACACAGACAGAAAACTCCTTATACAGTTTGACAGTATGCAGAGAGGAAGTAGTAGAATGGCCCTGGTTCAGTGTGTTATTTGTTGATATTTCCATACCATCAGAGAAAGATTGACTGACTGAGTAGATGACATGTGTTAATTCTTAGATATGTGTTGTTTTTTCTATAAAAACCTTCTCTCAGTCTAAACCCTCTTATGTAGTGCTGTTTGAAAATTTGACAAGACATTCAGTTAATATTTCATACGTATATTGGGTTGAGAAAAGGGGCAGTCTTTTTTGAAATGTTAATGTGAGTGTGATTTTTCACATGCTGGCCTTGTTTTATCACCAGGAAACATGGGGAACCCTCAGACCTCCCAGATACTTGTCTCCCAAGGCTCAATTGGTCCTCACAGTGATCCACAGAGCCCCATGGGTATTGTAAGCCAAGGTCAGCAGCACCTGTCCCATGACGCCTCAGGACCTGTGCTTTCTTCTCCAAATCAAATGGGCATATCTGCCATCAATTCTGCCATGATAGGGGGAGGCGCTCCTGACGGATTGGGGCCCTGCAATGTTTCACCCATTTCTCAGAACCAAATGGCAGGTTTTCCTCGTATGCAGCCACCATCTCATGGGCCCATGCACTCACCTATTGGAGGAATATCACAGAATTTCTCTCACTCTAATGAGGATATTCTGCCAACTCAGCAGATACACTTGCTTAGCAAAGGTCATCCTCAGCAACGCCCCTCTCATCCCTCAGACTCATTTGCTTCTCTGCCCATGGGGGAAGGTCCGGATCTAAGTGAAGTCATACGACCCACTCATACAGGGATTCCTGAATTTGATCTCTCCCGCATCATTCCTTCTGATAAGCCCAGTAGCACTCTACAGTATTTCCCCAAGAGTGAGCCACATCAGAATCCACATCA